>NC_058408.1:16514122-16590357 GCF_002201575.2 Neomonachus schauinslandi | reverse complement strand
GGGAACCCTCCTACACTGTTGGTGGGAATGCAAGCTGGTGCAGCCACCCTGGAAAACAGTATGGATGTTCTTCAAAAAGTTGAAAATAGAGCTACCCTATGACCCAGCAATTGCACTATTGGGTATTTACCCCAAAGATACAATGTAGTGATCTGAAGGGCACCTGCACCCCAGTGTTTATAGCAGCAATGTCCACAGTAGCCAAAGTATGGAAAAAGCCCAAATGTCCATCGACAGATGAATGGATAAAGAGGATGTGGTATATATATACATATACAATAAAATACTACTCAGCCTCAAAAAAAAAAAAAAATGAAATCTTGCCATTTGCAATGATATGAATGGAACTAAAAGGCATTATGCCAAATGAAATAAGTCAATCAGAGAAAGACAATTATCATATGATCTCACTCATATGTGGAATTTTAAGAAACAAAATAGAGGATCATAGGGGAAGAGAGGAAAAAATAAAACAAGACGAAATTAGACAGGGAGACAAACCGTAAGAGACTCTTAATCATAGGCAACAAACAGGGTTGCTGGAGGGGAGGGGAATAGGGGGATGGGTAACTGGGTGATGGACATTAAGAAGGGCATATAATGTAATGAGCACTGGGTGCTATATAAGACTGATGAATCACTGACCTCTACCTTTGAAACTAATAATACATTATATGTTGATTAACTGAATTTAAATTTAAAAAGGTTTTCTTTATTTTTTTCTTTGTATGTACTCTCTGAATACAACTCTCAACTCAGTTTTTTTTTCTTAATTTCTAGTCTTTTGTATTAGTTTAACAGAAGTAAAAGTCTTGAATCCATACAAATGTTTTACAATTATTCTTTCTGAGTTAAATAGCATTTCATCAATTTTGGATATAGGTGAATAAAATATTTGAAAATCATTCAGAGCAATTCTGAAGAAATGCTCAAGTGAATTTTATACCCACAACAGAACCAGAAACGATAAGTCAAAATTTATACTGGGCCAAATGCTTTTAATTACCTTCCAGATGTAATTATGCATATACACAGATGGCAGGTAAAGCAGCTCTGTTATATAAAAGAAGGTACATGAATAATTGCTATAGTTTAAAAAACAAAAGTAAGTTGTTTTACATATAAAATGATAGGATAAAAGACTTCTATATTTAGGTCAGAAGAGGGTATCTGATTGCCATTATATCCTCAAAAACACAAAATGGTGAAGAACAATACTGAGTGAATGGTGGAGAGCACATCTAAATAGCGGCTTGTACTTGCAGAGTGATGCAACCTGTCTTATCAAAGTTCTTGGAACACAGCTGAAACATTCAGATAAACAGTGTTGAGACGATGGAAAAGCTGGGCAACAAGCACTGCTGAACACCTAAAATATTCCATGCAAGCAAGCTTTCAGAAACAGTTGCTGTTCTGAAGAGGAGCTGCCGTAAAAACCTGTTGTAGTGAAAACAAGGAACTACTTGGCATCTATTTTCTCAAGACACAGAAGACCTTAAAATAATGAATAATGCTTTATATTTTCCTAATCAATATGTTTGTTTTTCTTTTTTATTTTTAAAGATTTTATTTATTTATTTGACACAGAGAGCGAGCACAAGCAGGGGGAGCAGCAGAGGGAGTGGGAGAAGTAGACTCCCTGCTGAGCAGGGAGCCCAACTCGGCTCCATCCCAGGACCCTGGGATCATGACCTGAGCCGAAGGCAGACGCTTAACTGACTGAGCCACCCAGGTGCCCTGAAATGTTTGTTTTTCTACCACGTTTCAATTTATACTTATCTTGGATATCACTAACCAAGAGATTTGAAAAAAAATTTTTTAATTTGATTTAGTCTAGGGGCGCCTGATGGCTCAGTTAGTTGAGTGTCTGACTCTTGGTTTCGGCTCAAGTCATGAACTCATGGGTGGTGAGATGGAGCCCGATGTTGGCCTCTGTGCTCAGCAGGGAATCTGCCTCAAGGTTCTCTCCCTCTGCCCCTCCCCCCACTTTCTCTCATGCACAAGCGCTCTCTCTCTCAAATAAATAAATAAATCTTTAAAAAATTTGATTTAGTCTATTTGAAAAATACAAAAAAATTGAGTAAATTATAATGCATTTTGAAAGCTGACAGTATGCCAAGAAAAAAATTAAAAGTCAATTAAAAACACTTTCAAAATAAAACCTTAAATAATGTTAAGATAATAATAATGTTAATTATGAACATGAATAATGTTAATGTTCTTTATAAGAACATTAATGTTAATTATTAACATTCATTATTAACATTAATAATGTTCTTAATAAGAACATTTTTTAAAGGCTAAGAATGCACACTCTACTTATAATGAATGAAAATTTCTCCTAATCATTTAAAAGTCTCCAAATTTTCATAAATATGTCAGAATTTCAATTACATGGGGAAGTAAAAGAATACCTGGAGCAAGGATCAAATATGACCAAATCTTTGCAATATTATTTAATGTGATTTAGTTACTACATCTTACTACTTAATGAACAAAATACCAACTATTAAAAACAGTTTAGTGACTCTCATCAAATATTTCTACTTAAATTATTAGGACTATATGATTCAAATAATTTTAAACCTAAATGCATACTTTCTAGTACATAAAAAATTTATATCATCTACAGTAGAGTTACGGATATTTCCATCTTCTAGAATCAGAATACAGACTATAAATTATGTCACATCACATATGTAGAATACTGAATGCCAGTTTTTATAATTTCCTGAATTAAGTATGGTAAGTACCTTTATTGCTATACTTGCTTGTACTTCTGGATTAATCATTATAAATGGATAGCTTGCCTAAGTGGAGTGTAAGATTATGCTATTGGAAACAGAGAAGTCACTCTTGAATTATTTCAGTTGGTAATTAATGACCATACTTCTTTATATGTATGTACCATACTTCTATATACATATTATATGTATATAAGGAGAATACATTTTTTAAAAAGATTTATTTATTTATTTTGAGATAGAGAGAGAGAGAGAGAGAGAGAGAATGAGGGGAGGGGGAAAGGGAGAGGGAGAGAGAGAATCTCAAGCAGAATGAGCTGATCACAGAGCCCAATGAGAGGCTCAGTCTCACGACTCTCAGATTATGACCTGAGCCAAAGTAAGAGTTGTATCCTTAACCTATTGAGCCACCCAAGCACCCCAAGGAAAATAAACTTTTAACATGTTATTATTAATAGCTATAGTGATTTTTAAATTCATCTAGCATAGCTTTCTTAAGCAACCTAAAACTCCTTCCACCATTTTTCCAATCCTCTTTTTCTTTTTTTTTAGTTAGTTCAGGAGTTGGCAAACTTTTTTCCTGTAAAGGGCCAAACAGTCAGTATTTTAGGCTTTGCAGGCCATAAGTTCTCAGATGCAACTACGGTCAAGCTTCCTTATTTGCTGATTCTGTATTCACGAATTTGCCTACTTACTCAAATTTACTTGTAACCCTCAGTCAATATTTGCCCACTTTTCAGACAACATAGAGGGTGGCAACAGCTTTGTCAACCAGCAAACACATCCTTGACTGAGGTTGACAAGGTAGTTCTCTGCCTTCTGGTTTCAACTCTCATGTTGTCAAGTGTCCTTTTCGTGAGGTATACTGCAATGGTTTTTGCACTTTTGTGACTTTTTTTGGTGAGTTTTTTATTTAAATTGGCCCCTATTGCTGAATTACTGTCTGGTGTGCCTAAGCAGAAGAGGACAGTGATGTGTGAGGGAAAAAACACACGTATTAGATAAGCTTCTTTCAGGCATGAGTTATAGTGCTGTTGACCAAGAACTCAATGTTAGTGAATCAACAATGCATATTAAATATGGTATCTTTAACAGAAGCACATATAGAACATGGTTATATATTAACCGGTTAATGGAAATGTGTGATCAGTGGCTTACAGGAAACGAACTCTGTATATCTTCTATGAGAAATGGTTCCGTGTTGGCTAGTGTGGGGTTTGTGGTGACAGACAACAACTTTGGTGTTGTAAGGGGAAAGCAGCTGCAGACAATCCTTAAACAAATTGATGTAGCTACGCTCCAATACAACTTTATTTATAAAAGCAGGCAGCCTGCTGAATTTGGCCATGGGCTATGATTTCCCAACCTATGAATAAATACAAAGAATTCCTGAATGTTAACTACATGAGGCATTGCACGAGGCACAATGAATTATATAATGTTAAAAGGTGTATTTTTATGAATTAATAGAAATGACAAGCCAGGGGCGCCTGGGTGGCTCAGTCGTTAAATGTCTGCCTTCAGCTCAGGTCATGATCCCAGGGTCCTGGGATCGAGCCCCGCATCGGGCTACCTGCTCCGCGGGAAGCCTGCTTCTCCCTCTCCCACTCCCCCTGCTTGTGTTCCCTCTCTCACTGTGTCTCTCTCTGCCAAATAAATAAATAAAATCTTTAAAAAAAAAAAAAAGAAAGAAATAACAAGCCATATCCCCACATTTCTCTAGAACAAAAGTGCCACCAGAATGGCACACATAGAGGAAGGTAACATAACATCTGACTGAAGGAGACTGAAGTAGATTCTCTTTCACTCTAATACTGAAGTTTGAAGGAAGGATATAAAGTGAGAACAGACTAGAGGCCAGGAATTATTGCGTTTATTAGATGAACGGTTTGTATGTTAGCCTGAGTACTCCCAGCAGCACATACCAAGACAGAATTAAGTGTGTAAGGATTTTTTTAGGGACAACAAATGTGAGAGAAACTATGGAGGGGTCTGGAGAAGTCAGGGAGGGCAAGTCCAACCCTGAGTGATGGAGGAGAGGAAGATCGCTATGTAGTCTATGGCCAATGTCAACCTCAGAGGACTCTTCCTCAGCCCAAAGGGTGATAGAGGGAGCAGCTGGGCTCTGTGTGCAGTTACCCTCCTGAAGGGGGAGCTCTCACAGCCCCCAGAGATTGTAAACTGAACAATTTATTTTTAATCAGGCTTATGCATTCTGTATGTGCTGGAATATTAATTTATGAACATTACAAAATATATTAGTTGTCACTATTAGTTAAGCTGGATTAGTTATGCTGGAGTCTGAGGAAAAAGTTTGAATCCTAGATACCCCCATGTATTGTCTTAGGTAAGATATATAATGTCTCTGAGTCATGCCTTTTTAATTTGCAAAATGATAGGTATCTCAACCTCCTCGAATATTGGTTGTGAGGAACAAACATGACAATGTGTGGAAATTCCAGCACTATGTATGCCCAGCACATAGAGGGGGCAAAAAATGGTAATACCCTCCAGATTTTAAACTTAAAAGGTTCATGCAAGGTTTTGAAAGGTTATTCTATTCTCAACAAAGGAAACATATTTAACTTCAGATAATCAATGTTGGTTCATTTGTACTAATATCATATCCATGAAATATTATATCTTGATCTCTCTGTTACCAAGGTTTGCTGATTTGTAAAAGTAATTTAAAAAGCAAGAAATTATAAAGTCATCAGTCACAGAAGTTCATTTTGTCTGCATAACTCATAAAAGGTAGTATGGCTTCATCATGAAGTTCTCCCACAGGCAATATGAAAGCATTTTCATATTGTCAACAAAATAACTGTTGCATGAGAAATTATTACCTAGCATGCCTATCTATTAACTAAAGTGTACACCTAAAAACCATTAGGAAATGAAGGGAATGTAACAAAGTCTTACTAAATTGATTTTTAATCTGGTTAGATTCTTAGGTTATTATTCTTTACAATTACAGTTACTAAATTGCATATTCCAATAATTTTTCATTAGTATATTCAAAATGTGCCATGCATTAAAATGTTGACTATACACACTGCATGTATATACAATTTAAGTTAAATATAAGCATTCTTAAAAAATAATGAAGCCTTCAGATTTCCTTTGGTAATCTAAAACATATTTTTTATATAGTGAAAAAAAAATAATGACAAAACCTATTCAATTGAGTATGGTCAGAAAAGTTTCTTTTAATGTTCTATTTGAATAAAATATAATAAAACTATATGCCTAGAATCAAGACCTTGATTATTTTATGTTTAATACCACCTTTACTTTGGGAAGTAGAGAACACAGAACTAATTCTAAATATAGTTAGGATACATCCTTACAAACATGTTTCCTTCTCTGGTAACTGCTCTTTGAGATTTCTTTATCCTGGGTAATACCTTCTTCCAGATAAACGTATTCATTCATGTCTAGAACAAGACTAATTTATCATATTATCATGTACAAAGATTTGTGATAACCAAGATAGAACATCAGGAATGTCTTCAGTTTCAAAGAACTGACCTTATAGTAGAGGATATAACTAAAATTCAAGCTAGAATTAACCATGGGTGTAGGAAAACCCACCCATTCAGTTGGAGTAGTGTGACTGAAGACACAAAATCATCCACCAGTAAATATTTATTGATAATCTCTTGTGAGCCAGGAGTGGTCTAAGAACTGGGATATGGTAGTTAATAAAATAATAAATCTCTGCCTTCAAGGTTTTCCTTCTTGCAGGAGAACACAAACAATAAACAAATCAATAGAATTATCTATAAGATTGTCTATAACATGAGTCACTATCACATGTTGAAAAAAAGCAGAGAAACTGGAGACAAACTATAAGAGTTTGAATCTCAGCTCTGCCACTTTATAGCTCTGTAGTCTACAGCTAATTCTTAACATCACGATGCCTTGTGTAAAATGGGAATAATAAAACTGGCTCTTAGTATTGTTATGAGGATTAAATGAGTTCCTAGAATAATGTATGGGACGTAATGTCAAAGAAATACCTGTTATAATTATTAATACCATTTCTCATATAGATACAAGAATTGGGGGTGAGGGATTTAAGGAGTTTAAGGCAACTGGTGGGGAGTATGTGAATATCTGGTAGAGGATGGTCAGGGAAGACCTCTATGATTAGATGATATTTGAGTGGAAATCTAAAAAAGATCATAAAGGAAGGCTTGCTGATATCTAGGAGGACAGTGTTCAGACAGAGGGGACAGTATGTGCAAAGGCCTATAGATCATTGTGAAGATTTGGCTTTTACTGTCATTGACATGGGAAAACAAACAGAGGGATTTTGGCAGAGTATGACATGATCCAACTTATATTTTAAACAGATCACTCTGACTGCTCTCTCAGAGTAAGATCTCAAGGGTCAAAAGAGGAAGGCCTACTGAGAAACTATTGCAATGATCTGGGAGAAAGGACAGTGGATTGGACCAGAGTGGTACCAGTTATGATACAAAAAAGGAAAAAAAAAAGTTGAAGTTTAAATATATTTTGTTGGTAGATCTGATGGGACTTTTGGAGATAGGATCTGGGTTATAAAAGAGAAGTCTCCCAGTTTTTTATCTTGAGAAACCACAGAACAGGATTTCCATTTACCAGGAAAGAAAGACTGGTGGATGGACAATGCTTTTGAGCCCTGAGAAAATATAAATTAGGAAAAAGAACACATCGTACTTAGTTTAGCAAAAACATGGACTGAAAAAGGGAAGTAGAAGACACACCATCTAGTATGGTCAAGTTCATGGAAGTCTTAAGGTTAAGCCAAGGATTTTATTTTGTAGAATAGAAGCCTTTCAATCATCCTTCTCCCTCCTCCCTCCCTCCTTCCTTCCCTTCCTCCTTCCCTCCCTCCCTCCTTCCTTTCTTTTTTCAATAGAGAATAATACTTGTTAACTTTTTCTCAGGCATTTTAAATTGGTATCTTGAACTTATTACAAAATCGAATATGACTTTCCATCTGAAGTAAAATTTGCCACTTGAACAAAGCAGAAGCTATTATAAAAAGATAGGCTTTGTAAAAACCCACTTGGGTTTTCTTCTTTGTTCTGATCAGAGTGTATAAAACACAATGAAGAGCCCCTCTCTGCTACCACTTGTATCTTTCCCCACATCTAGCATCTCCTTCTGATCATGTTACAGATAATATCGTTAAAATTTGTAAAGTATATTGATTCCAATTCTCCATGAAGTATTTGCTCAGAAATACGTTATTCTTGAGTTTCTGGGATTTTTCCATTTAATATTTCATTAAAATTATTTCAAAACATTTCAGTAAAACTTATTTTCATTTTAATATATAAAATTAAGTTTCCTTGTGATGTTTCTCATGAGAAACATATCTAAAAGTTATTGCTGGAAGTTACAGAAACAATTTTAAAAATAAGCGATCTTTTGAAAAATTAAGATCAGTTTATCATTAAGTAAGAAAGGTAATGATATAATTTGACATTATTTTTAGAAAACATGTGTCTTTGCTGGTTATATCTTTTAGAGAAAAAATGACCTTAGAAACACAGGTAAAATGCTTTGTAAAAACAATATTAATAAAAAAAAGTAATATAAAAGGCTGATATTACATATAGACTGATAGTACCATTTTATAAGTTCACATAAATGTGGAGTAAAATGAAATCCTGAGTGGTGCACAAAAATTATTTTGTGAAAGAAATCTAGATTTTTGATAGCTTTTAGAAACTTAAATTTACAATTACTATATTGCTTTGTATTTTTATTTAGATGGCTTTTTTTTTCCTCTATTATCCTCTCTTTACAAAACTTTTTCTTTCTGTTAGATATAATGCTTTATAAACAGTTGAAGTAAGTGGAATGATTGTAAGACAAAGAGATGTCTGAATATCAATAAATCTATTTAGAAAGTTAAAGGTTAAATTGATTGGCAAGACATAGGGCCAGAGTACATGTAATGATGATTATAATTGCTCTATATTTAATTACCAAAAAATGTTTTCAGCTTGGACGTAGTGCTAGTATCAAGTGAGTCTGATGGTTACTTGGATTCAAGTCCCTCTCCTGTTCCCATACTAAGCCAGAGCAAAAAGCTCTCCAATTAGGAAGAATCAGAACAGAGATATAATACCATACAGTGTACAAATGGAGTCATTCCTAAAATAATACAAAACTGGTTATAGGATGTTAGAAACAATTTAGAAAAATCATAAGTACAAAGGATAATGATTACCACAGATTCAGCTATTCATAAGTAATCCCAAAGGACCAGGACATGTAACATTTTGACTTATATGTTGTCTAGTGAACCAAATTCAAATAACTGCAAAGAAATTGCAATGAGTAATTTCACAAAATAACATCTGCTGATAGATGGACAGTGATACACGTAAAATGGGATTTGAAACACTAAACAATGATAATACTAGTAGGTCACTTTGCGGTGAGAAGAAACAGGTCTAACCCCTGGTGATACATATATATAAAATTATATAAATACATACATATGTTTTCATTTGTCTCATATATTGTGTATGCTTATGTGTTATATATATTCTATTTGTTATGTATATAATATGTATAATCACAGAGAGATGAGAAAAGTTGAAAATGAAAGGACAAGTGATAATGAATTTCCTGGTTACCATCCCCATCTATCTGTTTTAAACTCTGGATTGGGGGCTAGAGAATATAGGGAGGGAAAGATCTGAAAGTTTTCAGGACTAGAGATAGAATGGGGTTTCTTGTTCCTCTTGCTTACTAAAAAAAAAAAAAAAAAAAAAAAAAAAAACACCCCCAGGAAACAACAACAACAAAAACAAGTCCATTAGAGAATCTTTTGCCAAGACAGAGAAGAATGGTTACAGTAACTTATAAATGGCGAATCACGTCATTGGGCAACAATGTGACCTGGAACAGAAACTCCCTTATTCCTAATCCAGTGGCTCTTGTGGGTAATGTAAGAGGTGACATTTCCACCAGTCCCTTAGGGACAGATGTAAAGCAGCTTATTGCTCAGAGTCAGTCTGCCTTCCAGAGATGTGAATTGGTGAGAGGCAAGCAGTGTGTAGCGGAAGGAGCAGGGTGAACATCCCCAAGGCACTTATTGCTGATTTTCTGTGGGTGAGAAGCTCAGTAAAATTTCAGAAGGGGGTCCTGGTCAGCAGAGGAGGACTGTTGAGCTTCTCTAGGAGCAACCAAAGAGCATTGCCTGGGCTAGGAGAACAGTTTGTGTGTTACCTGGGTAGAAGAAGCAAAAGGATAAGGACCTGCCATTAAAGAAGAGGCAACAAGACATCAGCAGGAGCCAGCAAAGTTTGTACCAAAAACCTAAGCACCTGAGGATGAAGGAGAATGTGTTGAGAAGAAA
The DNA here is from genome assembly GCF_002201575.2 of Neomonachus schauinslandi. Taxonomy (NCBI): domain Eukaryota; kingdom Metazoa; phylum Chordata; class Mammalia; order Carnivora; family Phocidae; genus Neomonachus; species Neomonachus schauinslandi. The sequence continues at coordinate 16,580,247 of NC_058408.1, read as the reverse complement.
ATCCTGAAAGACCAAGTAGTTACAAAACCAGGAGGTACAAAAAATGAGACTAAATTCACACACACACACACACAGAGAGAGAGAGAGAGAGAGAGAGAGAGAGAGAGAGAGAGATTGTTTCAACAGAAAGAAGAGCTGAATTACCTTGAAGGGACATATTTAAGTGCCTCTCCAACCTCCAACCCCACCAGTGAGAATGGGGCTCCAGCAGCAGATACAATCAGTTCTAGAAAGCAAAGGAAGTTGTATTTTGGGCACATCTGAGTTACAGTCCGTGGACTTCGACAAACCCCTGCCCGTAGCAAGCTCTCTTTGGAAAAATTGAAGTCAATTGAAAAATAAATTCTGACATAATTTTACCTTTCACAAGACTAATAGTTAGCAGTATTCCTATTTATTTAGTTCAAGGATAGTTTAGTATTTTATTCAAAATAAGTTTCTTCAGTCTTTGCTCCTTAACTACATTCTGTGTCAACAGCTGTCATTCAAGTTTTTGACAGCGGAGCTGTTACTGCAAATTGACCTTCAGTGAGTCATATTACCTTATCCAAGTAGATTATAAGGCTTTGAACAAGTGATGCTACTTTTTCAGGGAACATTTTTGGTCCAAAAATAACATGCATTTTGTTCCATCATAAGATAGAGCACAGGAGGGTGCCTGGGTGGCTCGGTCGTTGGGCATCTGCCTTCGGCTCAGGTCATGATCCCGGGATCCTGGGGCGAGTCCCACATCGGGCTCCCTGCTCGGCGGGAAGCCTGCTTCTCCCTCCCCCACTCCCCCTGCTTATGTTCCCTCTCTCGCTTTGTCTCTCTCTGTCAAATAAATAAATAAAATCTTTAAAAAAAAAAAAAGATAGAGCACAGGAATTTCCTATAGAGTTACTTTTCATACTATTTAGTTAAATCACCCTATTTTTTTTTCCTGGTAAGGCTACTTAATTTGTACCATACTTTAAGTTTGCTTTCAACTATTTATGATGATCTGAAATTATTAAGGTTGTGATATTTCTGAATTTTAATTTACCATGTTTTCCCTTGCCTGGATTTTATGTAAAATGTTGCAATTTTTTTTCTCTGAATTTGCCAGAGTTAAAAGAAATATCAAAATGGAGAACGGAAGAAGTTCTAAAATATGCTCAAGTAGCACTATAAAATAACTATCCTTTTTTTAAATATATGACTCATCTACTGGACACAAAAAATAGAGTTCACAATCTCCATTTTGCCTTAAATAAGATCCCTAGAGCCTTAATTCTACTATTTGCATGGCATTAAAAGAACTTGCGAGTGGTGCCTGGGTGGCTCAGTCAGTTAAGTGTCTGACTCTTGATTTCAGCTCAGGTCATGATCTCAGGGTGTGAGATGGAGCCCCATGTTGGGCTCCGAACGCTCAGCAGGGAGTCTGCTTGAGATTCTCTCTCTCTCCCTCTGCCCCTCCCCAGCTCATGTGCGAGCTCTCTCTCTCAAATAAATAAATAAAATTTAAAAAAACTTGTGACATTTATGAATTACATTTACATTCTCTTATCTAAATATATATTATATTTTATAAGGCAAAATGCAATAGATAAATTTTATCTAACTCAATAAATTAACAGATCAGTTAAAAAATTCTATAATCATTGCTCTAAACTTACCTGTTGTGTTAATTGGCCTCAAAACAGTCAAACTGAATGATGTACTGCTTGTAGACCTAGTAGGCATACCAAAGAAGAGGTCCACTGTCTTGAATAAGGTTACAGCTCCTTGAATGTAGATGAAATGATAATGGAGGAAGGGAACAATTGTGTGAGCTTACAAAATCATTAATCAAATTTGAAAGCCAGCTCACCCTCAACAATGCTGTGTAATCACTCTGAAAATGAAGTTTTCAAATGAATTTTGTCAATGCTGGCATGCCTTAGCATAATTACTTGAAATTATAATGTTTGTGTGTGCATGTATGTCCACTGGTAAAATTCTCTGGGGAAATTGCCTTTTGTATCCTCAGTCTTCCTTATAGCAGAGAAACTTTTCTTCTTCCAGCCACTATACTATGCCCTAAATTAAGTGAAACCAGTAGGCCTTTATTATAACTAAGTAAATAACATCTGATTTGCATTTAGGAATAAATGTTATATATGAAGTGAAAAAGTATGAAAAGCTTTTGACTCTATATTAGGTATGAATGGCTTATTTTTGCATGGACAAGTAGCCTTTTTAAATGTCTACAACATCCAGTTAACCTAATAGAAGAAAGTTCCCCTTAGTGGCTCTTTCTTGTGGCAACCATTCCATGCCATTCCTGGGGCCTTTCCTGCTCTGCCTACCTAGGGCAGACCCAGATTTTCAAGAACACACAGACTACAGAATAGTTCCATCTCCCTTGTTCTATTACCAACATCATGAACCATATTCTGATGGAGGTGGTAAGAAACTGGAAGATTTTTCCCCTTCCTTGACCGTAATTTTCTCTGCCACCTTTCTGCACACCCACTTTAGAGCTATGGCTGGCATGAATGACATCCATTTGTAGACTGTGTTCTCTGTGAAAAGTCCATTCATTTAGAAAAAAATAAAATAAAAATGTGTTTCAGTTCCATCTTAATTAGAAAATTAGACTAAGAAGTTTTACTTAGACTAAGAAAATGTGCTTGTGCACCTGTGTGCATGGGCTGGTTCAGCTTGCACATTTCAGAGGACTAGGAAGTCAGAGATATCGGTGCTCAAAGAAAAAGTTCAGTTACTTACCAGATATGGAAAAATAGCAAATATTCTGAGCTTCAGTTATCTAATCTATTAAATAAATAGCTGTTTAGTGTTAACAGTTTGGGTGGTTGTACTAAATAATATTATAATAATAATTAATATTTATTGAACACTTACTATATCCTAGGCACAGGGCTAAGTGCGTTATGGTGAGCATCTCATTTTACCTCAAAATAAAATTCATACTGAATAAGGAAAAAAAAAAAAACGAGCAACTTTTAGTCATTTGAAAGCTCAATCTTTGTGCCAATTAGACCAAATTCTGATCTACTGAACACACACAAGTAAATCAGTGACCACAGAATATTTTAGAGTTTTCAGCAAATGCCACTGGATATTATCTTAGATGTGCAGTTCAATAACATATTTCAAGTCAACCAATATTTTTGACAGTTATCCTTCGTGAAGTCTGTGACTATACCAACAAGATTTGCAAAAGCAGAGAGCATAGAAAATTGAAAAAAGAGATTCATTTTTATGGTTCAGACATATTACAAAACCTTGACCAGAAGGTCTCAGGAAAGTAAGGGGGGATTTGCAGTTTTAGAGTTTATTATCCAATTGAGAATCCTGTAGAGTATTTGATTAAGGAGAGAAGGCTATGTCTGAAAGGCAGAACGCCTAGTGAAACAAGCAGTAGGCTTCCAGGGTCATCATAAGCATTGTAAATAATACTCTTTTATAGTTTCTTATATGGCTCAGAGGATTAAGGCTTTATCTTTTAAAATAACTACCATATCTCCATGATATTTAACAACTATTTCAATCTAAATTTCTAAAATGTAATCAACTAACCTCTCATGGGAAAATCAAGAATATATATTTTGGCATGAAAATCTATTAAAGTGATTTTTTAGTACCCACAAAGATTAGCCCATCAAAACTAAAATACTTTCCCTGTTAACCACCAACTTCAAAAATTGAAAATTTGGCTTTTTCAATATAAATTTGATATGTGATCAATTATCAGAACATAATTATGAAATGGATTAAAAGGAGAATTTTGGAAAGAGGGATGATTCAAAAAAGGCTTATAACTTTTTTTTTTTTTTAAGAATGGACATCAACATGGCCTCTTACATAGAACATTAGTAGTAAAAACTCCAAATATCCATATAATGAAAAAAGTCTTATTTCTTTTTTGTTTTTTTTTGAATATTTCTCTATTATATACATCCCTCAAATCCAAGCAATACTAATTTAAGTTTGAGGATTTTCTTAGAGAAATGGGGCAAAAATGCAAACTTTAGCCCAGTTCTCTTTCTTAAGGGGAATTACAGTCTTTAGCCATTATTTCAAACACAAAACACAGTTGGTTCAACATGCCAAATAAGGCAGGCCAGCATGATGGTAGTTCCTCACCCCATAAGAAGCAGTGTGATCACCTACTAATTGTCTAATCAGTTTACATTTTCCATAAATCAATTATCTTCAGTTAATGACTCTAGGGTTCTATTGTGAGCTCTCCACATGCTGGAGCTGACACTCATGTTATCTTGGAAGATCATCTTATTGAAACACTTAATTTAATTGACATTGCTGACATCAACTTCAAATACAAGCAGCTTCTACAGACTAAGAAAATCATAAGCACCGTGTATGTTTTTCTGAATACAGATAATTGTGTAATTGTCCAGGGACAGATACTTGGGAAAGCATGTGGTCATATACAACCCTAACAAAATGAGTATCTTTTATAGCTGTAATTTAGTATATTTTAATCATCTAAGTTCGGTAATTCTAAAACTACATTTTATTTTATTTATTTTTTTTAAAGATTTTATTTATTCATTTGACAGAGAAAGACACAGCGAGAGAGGGAACACAAACGGGGAGTGGGAGAGGGAGAAGCAGACTCCCTGCCGAGCAGGGAGCCCGATGCGGGACTCGATCCCGGAACTCCAGGATCATGACCTGAGCCGAAGGCAGTCACTTAACCAACTGAGCCACCCAGGCGCCCTAAAACTACATTTTAGAGAAAATACAATCTTGGCTCAATTCTTTTTAAGTGGCAGCAAGACTATCCTTCTAGGCATATTTAGATTTGTTTATTTTCTAATTTCTCCTACCTTCTGGTAAGTTTCATTTCAAGGAATGGAGAAAGGTAAAGATATTATTAAAATGTTCTATGGTGAGCGCTGTGAATTGTGTAAGACTGATGAATCACAGACCTGTACCCCTGAAACAAATAATACATTATATGTTAATAAAAAGATTAAAAAAATAAAAAATAAAATATTCATTGAACAAATAGATGTTCTCCTAAGGTTTTCCTTGAAATAATTAATGTTCACTTCAGCTACAGTACAGTAGAAACACAACTGAACAATTAGTATAATAGGGAACAATGAAATATGCATATAAAACCATGTTGCATAAGTACATATATATTTCCTTACTTTGTCAGCTGAGGGGGTCTAGAAGCAATGACACCCCAGCAACAGTGAGCACACTTAGTGCCCTGATCTTGGATTATAATACATTCTCCATTAAAAAGGACCTGGGCTTCCTCAGAGAAATGGCTGATTCAGGGCTGAGGGAAATACACAAAATGAGTCCAGAGCATCTCATAGGCAGTTCTAGACAGTAAGAAAGTATTTAAAAATTTCAAAGATACATCAATGTGACAACCAAAAGCTCCCAATGTCCAAAGCTGGAAAAATTTGAGCAGTAAACTAAATTAAGTATTATTGGGTTATAACCCAAAATATAAAGTAAGTATCTATGAATCCACACTGATATAAACAAATGATTGAATTAATAAGTAAATCAATAAGAAGTGACAAATCTCTCATGCAGAAAATTTCAAATAATATATATACACACTCCCCACTCCTTAACTGTGGACTGCGCATAGTGACTTCCTTCCAGAGTATAGTATGAAAAGGAGAAAGGAAAGGTAACTTTGCAGTGGAGAAACCTGACAGATGTTACCTCAGCCAGGGGATCAGTATCAACAGAGATAAGTCATATAGGTAATATGTACCCTTGATATGATGTAATGAGAACAGCACTTTACCTCTGTGGTTTTCCTCCTCAAAACTCATCATCCCAGTCTGATCCTGAGAGAAACATCACACAAATTTTCATTGAGGGATATTTTAAGGAACACCTGACAACTCCTCCTAAAACATTTCATAGGTGTCAAAAATAAGAAAATTCTGATAAACTGTCACAGCCAAGAGGAGCCCAAGGAGACAGTCAATGAAATGTAATGTGGCACCAAGGATGGGAACAGAAAAAGAACATTAGGTAAAATTAAGAAAACCTGAATTAAGTATGGACTTTAGCTAATAAAAATATGTTAATATTGGTCCATTAATTATAGTAAAGTTACCATCCTACTGTAAGATGTTAATAGCAGAAACTGGATGTGTGGAAATATGGGAACTCTTGGTAGGATCCCTGTAATTTTTCTGTAAGTTTAAATTATATTAAAGTAAAAAAATATATTTTAAAAAGAGGATATGGTAGGTATCTTTTGTGAACAATAAGCAGTTTAGGTTAAGTGAAATGCAGCTCTGCTCTTTTTTTGTAAAAGCATCTTTAAGTATTGATCCAACTAGGGTCCTGGCTTAAATCCTCCTCTGTAGATTCTTCTCTACTGTTCAGCCAGCTTTGTGCTTTCTTCCTGTTACTTCCACAATTCTTTGCATATACTTCTGCTAAAAAATGTATAACCTGACTAATGATATGCATTTATCTCCTCCTGTAGATTTTGCCACTTTAGCGAGTCAATGAAATTGATTCATCTTTACACCGCAAGCTTTAGCACAGTGCCTAACATACAAAGGAACTGAAACATTTGTTGAATGCCTGCACGTATATGTAAATAAATGAATGAATGTATACACGATGCCCTAAATCCAAATATATTCATGGAAGTCAAAGACTTGTTATCATTCACAAATATGTATTAAATTGCTATAGTGAGGCAGAATACAGGGCTTCAAACTACTAATAATTTTTGGCAATAGAAGTATAACTGTGACCTTAATTTAGGAGTGTTTTTATTGTCCATGGGTCAAACATAATGCAAATCTTAGTTGTTATGCATAATTACAAAATTACTGAAAGTGACATTGATGTATGTAAGATTGTTTTGGCAGAAGGTCTTTTCATAATTTAGCTATGATTGCCTTTTTAGCTTCATCTGCAGTTACTCCAATAAACCCTATGTTCCAGATATATAAAACTGCTTTTTCCTTAAAACTGCATTCTTTTATTTTTTTCAGGTTTATTTATTTATTCCAGAGAGAGAAAGTGCATGCACATGCAAGTGCAAAGTGGGAGGGTGGGCAGAAAGAGAGCGAGAGAGAAACTCACACAGACTCCGTGCTACGCAAGGAGCGTGAGGGAGCACTTGATCTCATGACCCCGACATCATGACCTGAGCAGAAACCAAGAGTCGGAGGCTTCACCAACGGTGCCACCCAGGTGCCCCAAAACTGCATTCTATCTTATAGTATACACACACACCATTCCCTCTGCCTGTGAATGCTCTTCTCATTTTCCCAGTTTAGAAATTTCCTATTCACATTTCAAAACTAACCTTGAATTGGGAATGTAAACAACACAATATGAGATCTGACAAAACCATGTAGTAACCAAACATTTATAAATTTATTTCTAAGTGTAATTATGAAAGTCTAGCTATATTTTTATGAGTCCAAAATTTCTGAGATGAAAGTGTTCAGAAATGCCCTAAGTTCTCTAATAAAATAGATTAGAAAACAATTGCAATGACCAAGAAATCCCTAGAACCAAACTGCAAATTGTTCTTTTCCATTTAAAAAAAAAAGTCTTATCTGTATTTTGGGGGTTACAAATGGACTATTAAGAATATAGTGAGCATAAATATCAATTTATATTTTTAACCTTCTTATATTGATTTAAGAAAAGTTCTTATTGAAAATGAATTTCCACATACTCGAGATTTCAATTGCTTTTTTTTTTTTTTAATGCAGTCAGTTTACACAATTTTTTTGTGGAGGCCAAATTTGGATTGCACTTGTCTCTGCTCTGGTCCATATAGGAGAAATGTATCTCTTCTGATCAAAATCCACACTATTTTCTCAAATCTAAAATTGTGTTGAAATGGAACTTTTTTACTTGAGCTTAATCTGACCTTCACCATTTCCAAGTCTCAGTTTGCCTATATACCAAGTTTGAAGAGTAAAATTGAAGTTTAGAGAGTGGGGAATCTAGGATAAAATTAAAATCTCACAGCACATTGATTCCTTATACAAAGTTTTAGATCTGATGGTATTTTACATACTCTTTTTTTTTTTTGGAAAATAGTTGCCATTCACTGGCAGAAATGCTAAAACTGGCTGTAAAATTGACCATACCTGTAAAAACCCAAAGAAATACACTCAGTGTCCTGTTAAATAGAACACCATAAAGCCAAAACCGTGTTTTAAAGCTCCTCAGATGGCATTGTAAATGGCAAAAATAATTAAAGTTTTTCAAAATATTACTTACTATAACAACTAACAAAACTAAGTGCATGCCTTATATCGATATATACCTTTATAGCACTCATCATTTTGCATTTAATTAGATGCTAATCTTCAATTTCTTAGGAGAGATTGTCAATTCTTCCAAGGGGGGATCATCCCTTATTCATCATTGTATATTTAGCAGCTAAAAGCTAATAACAACAACAATAATACTAATAACAATAATAATAATTAAAGTTAAGCTTTTTAAAGCTTACGAAACAGGTGCTGTGTTCAGTCTCACATTTCTATCATCTAACTGAATTCTTAAAGAAAACCCTACTTCAAATAATTATGCTTAATTCTCTTACAGATACAAGTCTGTGGTTTTAAAGAGATTAAGTAACTTGCCCATATTACATGACTAGAAAATGGAGGACTACCTTTAAACTAAGAACTTTTATTGTAGAGTCCATATTCTTAACTTTTACACCGTAACACAGTTTATTCATTCATTCAACAACTATAAATGAGTATATTTAAGAAATATACAGGATAGCGCTCACCATAGCACATACCCTCCCTGTGGGGGGATGGGTTAGCCTGGTGATGGGTATTAAAGAGGGCACATATTGAATGGAGCACTGGGTGTTACACGCAAACAATGAATCATGGAACACTGCATCAAAAACTAAAGATGTAATGTATGGTGATTAACATAACATAAAAAAAATATACAGGATAATATCAGAATAAAATGAAAACCCCATGACAATAGCTTTGAATATATGGATGAGATTATTTCCCTAAAATGTAGACTAACATAACAAATTTAAGAAAAATGAAAACTTGTAACAGATTGAAACCATTTAAGAAATTGATCCAAACTTTAAAACATAGCTACAAAAAAAAAGGTACCTGGAAAGTTTTAGGGTGATGTAGAGTTCTAAAAACTTTTAAATGTTTTAAAATATGTACAGTTTTATTATCTTTAAAGGAACTAATATTCTCTACATTATACAAATAGTTTTCGAGATGAGAAAAAGAGGGAAAGCTCCTTGAGTGTTTTACAAGGCTACTTACTGAAACACCTTGGAAAACCCAAGAAGTTGAGAAATCAAAATTATGAATCCAATTTTAGTGCTGAATTAGATGAAATGGTTCTAAAGAAAATATTATTAATTGAAGCCAGAACACACACACACACACACACACACACACAGATGTATGTACACATTGCATGAAAAATATAAAAATATGTATCTGGAGAGCACATTATGGGTAAATACTGAGGAAACTTTTGTTTATATCATATTAACAGATTAAAAGAGAAAACATGTTATTTCAATAATAGCAGAAAATCATTTTCTAAAATTTAGCAGAATAATTCATTTTTATGTATGCCCAAGTTATATTTTTCAATTTAAATTTACCAAAATACTAGAAAGATTTGCATGACCTCCAAAAAATAAGTCTTTAATTCTTTAAAAGGGGATAAAAATTCCTTTCAGAGAGAAAATGAAATCTACCATATGCTGATAAAAGCGTTAAAATATAAAGAAAACATTATACCTCCTTGTGAAACTGTAGGATTATTCTATTTAAAGAAAATGAAAAAATTCCCTTTTTACTAATGGGCTGAGCCAGCAAATTAGGATATGAGAGGAAAAATAAAAGTACAAAGATTGGAAATAGGAAGAAATGAATCTAGATAAATTTTAGAGGACATAATTGTCTATATAGAAAATGAGTCTACAAGCTAATGGAATTAGAAAAAAATTAAAAACAGTGATTGCAAACATCAGTATATAGAAATTAAAAGTATTCTTATCTACCACAAAAAGTATAAAGTGCAATTTTATGTACACCACTCATGTATAATTTTTTACCCCTGCAATGTATGCTGAACAAAGTGACTTCTTTCCAAAGAGTACTTTATGGAAAGAGTAAAAAAAGGAAAAAAAAAGAAAAAAGAACTTTGCAGTGGAGAAACGACAAACACTACCTTAAGCCAAGTGATCATGGTTAATGTCAATAATGAGTCATATTGATAGTAGGTGCCCTTGATAAGATGTGATGAAATGGCACAGTATCTCTGTGATCTTCCTCCCCCAAAACCCATAACTCCAGTGTAGTCATTAGAGAAACATCAAACAAATTTCGCCTGAAACATATTCTAAAAATACCTGGCTAGTACTCCTCAAAACATTTAAGATGATCAAAAAACAAGGAAAGTCTGAGAAACCAGCCAGAAATGGCTAAGGAGTCATTAGGACTAAATGCAATATGGTATCCCAGATATGATCCCGGAACAGAAAAATTACATTAGGGGAAACTAATGAAATCCAAATGATGTATGGAACTTAGTTAATAACAACATGTTAAATATGATTCATTAAATACTTATTCATTAATTGTGACAAATGTACTATAATAATGTAAGATATTAACTGGATTTGGGGTATATGAGAACTCTATTAGCTTGTCTACTCTTCTGTACATCTACAACTATTATAAAATAAAATGTTTTTTATTTTATTTTTTTTTAAGATTTTATTTATTTATTTGACAGAGAAAGAGATAGCGAGAGCAGGAACACAAGCAGGGGGAGTGGGAGAGGGAGAAGCAGGCTTCCCGCTGAGTAAGGAGCCCGATGCGGGGCTCAATCCCAGGACCCCAGGATCATGACCCGAGGTGAAGGCAGATGCTTAACGACTGAGCCACCCAGGTGCCCCTAAAATGTTTATTTTAAAATGCCATTTACAGTAATATCAAAAGATAGGATTCACCAAAGAGCAAAGCTAATAAACACATGTTGGTATTTTACTAAGACTATTGAAGAAAAGGAAGGAAATGAATGAGAATTTAGAAGGATATGCATATGAAGGCTAAATATTGTAAAAACAGGTATTTCTCAAATTAATTTGAACTACATGCAAAATTGCAATTGCATTTTCTTCAAAAAACTGATAGAATTTATTCTAAAATTCAAATGGGAAAATAAAAACTAAGAATAGAGGTTGACCAAACAAACAGAATAAATTCCTTCTAACATACCTACAGCTCTTTGGGTTTTTCATATATGTCAGAAATGTCATTTTGGAGCTGGGAGGAAATCTTGGTTATTCACTATATCGTTTGACGTAATTGCCCACACACATGGGATGGGAGTAGTGATACATAAAATCATGCTTCACACCAAACTGAAAATAAATCCCAGGTAAATTAAACAAGTGGAAATGTGGATATCAGAATTATAAAATAATTTAAAAGAAAATAAGAGAATGCTTCAATCATATCAGATAATTGCCAAGACACAAAGTAAGAAAAATCTTTCACCTCTAGGTGAATGGAAACATTGCTATGAAAACTAAAAGAATCCACTCAACTAGAATTTCCGAGACACAGTCTCTCACTGAGTTAGAAAAAAGAAATACAGCAATCTTTCACAGAAATGCTTTTATAGAATGATGTTTTCAAGTTTTGGCTTGACTTTAAGAATACTGAATTGTCTTACACTATTATGCCAGTTGTTAAACATTATCCAGGTTTCAAACCCACTTTTCTATATTACTGGATTTGTGATAAGAGGACGGTGTCTCTGCAAACCACGTTTTTTGTTTGATAGCTGACTTGGCTCTAACAACAGAGAACACCGGGAGACTGGCAGCTGGAGAAGGAAGAAGCATAACCTTCTTGTTTTCTTCTTTTCCTTTGTCCTCTTCCTGTTCTTGTCAGCATCCCTCTTGGAGCAGTTTTTTTGTTTTTTTGTTTTTTTTAATTTGGGTTTTTTTTTTTCCCTTCCCCACACTTGCAGTAGTAGTTTATTCCAATTTTCAGTTTGCCGACAACTGCTGAACCAGCTTCATGCATGCTTTCAGAGATGATAACACCAGCCCCCTGGAGGCTGTGTGTGGTCTGGCTCCCAGCTCCCGGGGGTTCCTCTCTCAACCTGGGAACACCAGTAATTCTAACACTTCTTGTGGTAGCTGCTTCCCACTGTTTCTACATGTTGGTATGTCCGTGTTCCATTTTTGCCTTTTCAATTATTCTATAGCTGGTGAATGACTCTTTATATTGAATTATGTCAGTTAAAATAACTGGGGTTGTTTTCCCTTTCCATACCTTTAACTCATCAAAGAGAGTTAAGTTTTAAAGTTTGGTTTGGTTTGAAGAATATTTTTCCTGCACTAATATTTTTTTCTGTTATCTATTCCTAGAAAATTAAAATTACATAGAATACCTTAAACCTGAAAAATGATTCAAGGATGTGGTAGACTTTTAGTAGTGAATAAATAAACATCTATTAATTCTAGAGAACATACTTGCCAGCAAGCTAAACTGTTGCCATATGAAGCTTTTGTCAAGGAGGAAGGCTATAGAGCCAAAAACAGAGGAACAAGTTCAAGTTTGGTGCCAATATGATTCACCAATGTCTTGATTATCAGAAAGAAGTTTGAATTACTTGTCACATAATTGAATCCATAAATATACTACCAATATATTATCCTATACTTCTAAATTGCATGTTATTTATTTAGGACCTTTGCAACATGGATTTTTTTTCATGGTTGTGAGCAGATATGATATTTTTAATTGTATATTTAAAACAGTTTAAAGACCTCTTGTGAGATTATCATATTGACTTCTTGATTTTCCTGCATGGGTTGTGTTAATTAACTGTTAGTCTTTCAAGCATATGTTATAATTTAGTGCGGTAGCATATAAAATTTTATGTAGGATTCAGTGTTCATAATATTCTCATAGGATCCACTGTACCACCGAATTTAAACTAATAATACTGAAAAGGATGTTTACCTTCAAGATCCCTGTGGCACTTTAAAAGATCAATCAACTTGGCACTTTTGAAAATTTAAATTAAATTGACGATGTCTCATTACACTCTCTTTGATGATTATGATTGCATGGAAGTAGAATATACTTAAGGAACAAGCTCTGAAAGGCTAATAGAAAACATGATAGATGCTGAATGTAGACATTGTGACTTTTGTTTGACTCTGATAGAATAATTAATCATTTTAATTTTCTATTCATTGATATCTAAAGTATACCTTGTGAACTAGAAAAATATTAAAAATAAGATGGAGGGCACCTGGGTGGCTCAGTTGGTTAAGCAACTGCCTTCGGCTCAGGTCATGATCCTGGAGTCCCTGGATCAAATCCCGCATCGGGCTTCCTGCTCGGCAGGGAGTCTGCTTCGTCCTCTGACCCTATCCCCTCTCAGGTGTTCTCTCTCTCTCATTCTCTCTCTCTCAAATAAATAAATAAAATCTTCAAAAATAAATAAATAAATAAGAATAAAAAAATAAAAATAAGATGGAAAGAAATGCAGCTGAGTTTTAAATATCCAAATTATATATTTACTTATAATACTAATTTATTATTCAAAAAATAATTTTCAGGATTATTCCAAAATTATTTAACTTTTAGGTAATAAATTGTTAATATGTATTCCATATTGTCTATATATCATTGTATAAGTGATGTATCTAAAACTGTATTAAAAAAATAAAAACCAATGCTACAGCTTAAACATTTTATAAGATATTACTTAATGGTAATTTCTTTTTCATAAAATTTTATACACAGTTTGAAGGAGAAAAAATTAAGCATCTTAATTGATGCAAAAGGACATTTCCTAAAAGTCAATATTCATTATTGATTTTTCAACCTTAGTAAATTCAGGTCAGAATATTTTCTGTACCTAAGATATCTATTTTCAAATTACATTCTACATCTTAATCATTATGAGAGGTGTGACAAATCCTACAATTTGGAGCTCTAGCAATTTCAAAAAATAAGATAAAATTATGAAGTAACATTGAATGGACAAGGCAAAGCAGTCATTTGCATCTAGTACCTATTGTGCATCTTTTGGCAATAAGCAGTTAAAGCTGTATTTTAAAGGGGATCATATTAAGAACTGCAACACAAAAAATAATATATTTAAAAATAAATTTATCAGGAAATAAGCCACACCAATATGAAGAAATACATAATAATTTATTGATAAACATAAGCCATGAGAAACAAAAAAAAAATAGGGGAATCAAAATACTGTAAATTCCTAAATTATGTTAGGATCCAAATGGGATTTTAAAAATTTATTTGGCAAAAAACACTAGAAAAATAAGTGATTCCTGCAGCATGCACAGCTTCCCCAGTACTCGGTTCCTATAGCAAGATGGGCTTCTCTGGCACCAGGCTCTGGGAAACACTCAGCAGCTGGAAGCTTCCCCAGCATCCACTCTCCCCCAGAGCTGGTTTTGTGGCTGAGCATCTCCAGTGAGACATCATCTTTTGAACCGAATTCCCTGATAGCCTCCAGTAGGTGTTGGAAGACAATGGCCTGTATGCCAAGTCGAGCCCACCAGGTGGGCCAACTCTTGCCCTAGAAGATGAATTTCCAGCAAGATTCGTCGGTCAGATTTCCAACAAATTCTGCTGGCTGTGTTCTCTCCAACAAGGTGTGGATCTAACCTCTGGTGGGAAGGGCTTCCTCCTCATGAGCTCTAGCTCCAGGCGTGGTAGCTGCTCTTTATATCTGTGATTCCTGCATTCCCTGGAGTTCTCTGTATTTCTTACTAGCCAATCCCTCCTTACTCTGATTCCCTGTTATAATCATTCCTTATACTAAAATTTTTCTGTTCAAATTATTCTGTGGTGTCTGTTTCCTCACTGGGTCCTGATTAATACATAATGAGTACCATTTTTCCTCCTTTTATTTTTAATCTATATGTTTCATTTATTTAAAGTGAGTTTCTCATAGACAGCATATTGTATGTTATTCATTCATTCTTTTTTTTAAATGCAGTCTAACCATCTGTGTATTTTACATGAGGCGTTTGACTATTTTTAGTGTAATGTATTAATATGGGTGGATTCAAGTCTATCATCTTGCTCTTTGTTTTCTCTTTTCTCCATGTGATTTTTGTTTCACATTTTCCTCTTTTTGTGCCTTCTTTTGGATTAGTTAGGATTTTTAGGATTTCTTTTGCTTATTAATGTTTAATAATGATCATTTTATATACTTTGTCTAGTTTTCTAGTTGTTTATGACAGGAAAAGAAGTCTGGTCCATATTACTACATCATGGCTAGAAACTCAAGTCCAAAAATATAAAATGTCTGGATATAATTTGGTTATTATATATACATATAAAATATATATACTTCTGGATTTGTATGAAATTACTTAGGTTTCACATAAAATAATAAATATTCAAAACAGGAAATAATGATAAACGGATGACTAAATACCAAAATTTTGAGGAAAAAAAAATTCTATTTGAGATCTCCTCTGTTTCTTGGTGTAACAAATGATTTTCCATCGAACCCTGAATGTGTTGAATATTGTGGTACAAGCCTTAGGATCATGAATCTCATGATTCATAAGGCCTCCTCTTCTATTACTTCTTATTATTTCTTATTACTTCTTATTGCTCTTATGGATGAAGATGGATGCCAGCTGGTTACTGCCACATGGGCATGGACGTAGGCTCCCATGTGGTAACCAGTGACAGTGGTGGAGCAAGAAGGTAGGGACATCCCCTTTTCCTGCCTGGAGGTGGTGAGTGTCTGGGCTCCATCATCAAGAGCTCTCGCTCAGCCCCTAGATGTGGTAGGGGCTCTGACAAGAAGTGTTGGAGCGTCTAGACTCTCCACTCAGCCTTTGCTGGCAGGGCTGAGAGAAGGTCACAGATTTTGTTTCTTTGTGTTTGTCTGTTTTGTGTATTTGTTTGGAGTAGAGTGGTTATTGTCTCAAAGTTTTCTGTGTTGCTAGGCTCTTTCTTTCCTGGATTTTTTGGCCAGAGAGGTCAGGCTTTTGTGGGGGTCTTTTTTTTTTTTATTTTTTTTGTCTGCACCTGTTAGCCTTTCTGGGTGTCCAGCTTCAATTCTTCGTCTGGATAGATGAGGAGAAAAGAAAACCTAGGGAATTCAAACAGTATCCATCCTCAGGTGTTGAGGTTCGTTGCCGCTGTGCCTTCTCTCCACCTCTCACAGACCTTTCGTATTTGTGTTATGTATGATGTTTATAAGGTCTCGTTGCAATTAGCTAGAGGGAGAGGAAAACACATCTAGAAATTGGAATGACACTGTTTTGAAAGAAAAAACAGCCATTCTTTTCCCTGTAAGTTTGCAAGGACAAATGAGAAAAAAAAAAAATTACCAAGAAAACTGAGAACTCCACTGTACAGTTTTTGTTTGTTTTTCTGCCTTCAGAGAATCTACAATCTAATTATCTTTAGAATGACACAGGAGGTTGTTCCAGAAGTTGCATCACTGCTGTGATACGTGATGACTCAGTGCTCTCTCCAGCACGCCACTTTTCATATTCCACCATTAGAACCAGCGTCAAAATGAACAGCTCACATCCAGGCCAGGGGCAGTCTAAGCGAAATCAGAGAGTTGGCAATTGTGTTCTTGTTTTGACTCTAGGACGACGTTGGCCTTTGCTGTTATCTTTTCTTTCTGCAGGTTTCTCTTCAGGAGATACTCTAAATCCTTCTGAGGTCCCTGCTTTCTGTGCTACTGTTACAGATGACACCAGGGCTGCAATATGTGAAAATCCTTCCATGTCTATTCATTCTTCTGCTCAATTAAATGTACTTAACCTGTTTCTCTCTCAAGGGGCTCTTTATGACAGCTAATTATCTAATTCAAACTGCTAAGA
This sequence comes from Neomonachus schauinslandi, assembly GCF_002201575.2. Classification (NCBI taxonomy): domain Eukaryota; kingdom Metazoa; phylum Chordata; class Mammalia; order Carnivora; family Phocidae; genus Neomonachus; species Neomonachus schauinslandi. The sequence continues at coordinate 16,563,365 of NC_058408.1, read as the reverse complement.
CACTGGGTTGTTAAACCTCCCAAGTCATATACTTTGATTTAACAAAGATTTTTCTGAAGGTCACATCATAACTCAAAGGAGTTTCTGTAACAGGGATGTTAGGCCTGGTGCTGGGCCCATGGGGATGGTGGATTATTGGAGAGATTGATTTTGTGCTTAAAGGGTACAGTATCTCAGAACTTACAACTCAAATGTGGTGCTTTGGCTCTGATGGAAGGTTGCTTGTCCACTGTACATGCCAGGTAACCGGGATGCTTCTGGGCAAAATCAGCATCCGCACCCCTTCTATGTGTATTGGAAATGCTGAGAAAGCAGGGCATCACTGGCAAATAGAGTAGAGGGCACCCTGCATGCACTGTACCTTCTTCCCCTTCCCTATTTTGAATTGGCACTGAAGTTTATTTTAAGTAAAATTTTGGTAGGGCCAAAGAGAAGATCGGTTTTGTTTTTGTTTCCTCTTGGCAATCTATTAAAATCAGTACTATGATCCACTCCCTTGAAGTTACTTTTGCTGGAAGGGACCATAAAGTCAGAATTCTAGCAAAATCAAAGCAACAAACAAATTGTGTTTTTAGAGCAGACTTAAGATACTAAACGAATTAGTCAAATCATGGTTCTCTTTCTGTTCACTTGCTCCCTCGGTTAATGCTTTTTCTTCTCTTACTCCTTCCTCTTTTTCTGCCTCCTTTCTCTCACATGCCTTTGTTCTTCCCTCTCTTGCCCTCCTTCTCAATTCCACAAATGCTTTTTCTAAAGAAGACAACCTTGGCCATTGATCATTCTGTTGGTCTTATGTTTACCTATAAGGAAGGAGTGAGTTATAAGCCATGGACTTCAGATAATTCATGATAGGCATTGGCATTCTTGCTCTGGATACTGCCCCATCCTTCACAGGACCAAGGTTTAAGTCCTGCAAGCATCACTTAACTAAATAGAATAGTCCTGGACTCTTGCACTTAGACCATAATCTTAATCTAATTTCCTTTTCATCCAACAGATTTGTTTTGGAGTGCTACATCTATTGAAGCAGACAGATCTGTTAAACTATTTCCAATAAGAAAGCATAGATCACAAAAAGGTTTACAAATAGGAGCGCCTGGGTGGCTCACTTGGTTAAGCATCCGACTCTTGGTTTCAGCTCAGGTCATGATCTCAGGGTGATGAGATTGCAGGCATCAAGCTCCAGGCTCAGCAGGGAGTCTGCTTGAGATTCTCTCCTTTGGTCTGTGCCCCCACTTGTGTGTACACTCTCTCTCTCTCTCTCAAATAAATAAATAGATCTTTTTAAAAAAGGCTTACAAATACATTTTTAACAGGTTTTTTGGAAAGAGGTCACTAATGCACATGTTTTAGAACTGAGAAATACTTTCTTTCCCTCTTTTATAATTAAGCAAATAACCCATTTTTGCTAAAGGAAGACGAAGTTCATCTTTTTTTTTAAAGATTTTATTTATTTGCCAGAGAGAGAGAGCACAAGCAGGGGAAGTGGCAGGCAGAGGGAGAGGCAGGCTCCCCGCTGAGAGAGTACCCCGATGTGGGACTCGATCCCAGGACCCTGGGATCATGACCTGAGCCAAAGGCAGACAGTCAACCCACTGAGCCACCCAGATGTCCCAGTTCATCTTTTTTTTTTTTTTTTAAGATTTATTTATTTATTTGAGGGGGCAGGGCAGAGGGAGAGGGAGAGAGAATCCAAAGCAGACCCTGAGCTGAGGACAGAGCCCCACAGGGGGCTTGATCTCAACCCTGAGATCACGACCTGAGCAGAAACCCAAGAGTCGGTGGCTTAAAGGACTGTGCCACCCACGTGCCCCAGAATAAATTCATCTTCACTTGATCATTCTTGTGCTATTTGACCCTTTCATTGCTCCCCTTCTATGTCTGAGTCACCGTGTCAGGAAAAGTACACAGGCTCTCATCCAAACAACAAACTTACTGAGGTAGATTTTCAAAACTCATTTTAAGTACTGAGGAAACTGAGGTTCACAGGAGTTAGGGTATTGTCCCTAAGTTACGGCTACAAATGGCAAACCTAGAATGCAAACAGAATTCTGACTTGTTCCACACCTTTGACTGCTTCTCCATCTGTGAACCACAGTTGGGTATAAATTGTGGCAACTCTTCAGGAGCCATCCAAATCTTGTTTTAAGCTTATAATTGCAAAGTGAACTTGGTGGCTGGAACTACCCATATGTGCCTAGCAACATAAGGGGTAGCCATGCAGAATGGCAGGTTTAAATATGTCTTGTGAATGATGCAGAGAGAGACTTTGCTTTCTTTGCTGACAGCCTACCTCCATTTGCCCTCCTCCTGAAGCTGGTCTAAAGGAGAGGAGAAACAAGGTTACTCTCTTTGGCTAATGTGACTGCATGATGAGCTCTACTGAAAGTTTTAACAAGGCAGCAGATCGAATGTAACTGCAGAAATCAGATTTGAGAATTAACTATAGATTTCATTTTCTCTCTTCCCCCAAGATAATAAAAAGTTGGCTATGTCTGTATCAAATTTATCATCTTTCTTAACTAATTTATTTAGTTATTAGGATTTCTGTACTACTTCTAGATATGTCAGAATATTTTAGAATGTAACATCTTGAATGTGGGAATTATATCTGTTTAAATGGCTCCCTATAAAATGTGTTTACATGATCATATATAGGTGATCAAAAGGATTCTAAAATGTGAGCTAACACATTTAAGACTTGAATGTTTATCTATAAATGTGACATCATTACATTAAAAAAAGTACCTTAAGAAATTTATTAGTATACTAAATATAACTTTACTTTTATTTCCTTTTTTTTCTATTTTTAATTTTGTATTTCTGGGATCAGCTACAGAATTCACTTTTATTATTGAAAGATTGTATAGATGTGTATTTTTTAAGAAAATTAATATATAAGTACACATTCATCTATGTGGTAAGTCCAATATTATACCTATCATATGATTTCTAACACTAAGTAAGATATTTGACAAATAGACTATAAACTGAAAGACCTTTAAAATAATCACAAGTGAGAAAGATTGAGTAAATTAAGAAAATAGTACTGTAGTTTTGACTTATTATTTTACATAATATTCATTTTCAAGAGAACAATACACACACTTTCTTATTTTTACTCTCATTTGCTCACATAAACACACATTAGAACAAAACATTAACATTCAGTTTATAGATCAAATTAAGTTCTAAACATATTGCTGCCCTTGAATCCTGTTTATAAAAAAAAATACATCTACTGTGGCCCTTCTTTTTAAGAGCACTCTGTGTCCATGGGAACATCATTTAAACTCTCTGAACTTCTGCTCCCTTCCTTAAAAAATGATGATAATCACCAGTCTGGTATATCTCAAAGGTTGTTTCAGGACCAAAGATGCTGATAATAAATAAGAATTCCTTGAAGACCTATAAATAACACTATGCAAGTGGGGGTTATTATAGTAAATATGCAAACTGAATTGTTAGTCGTTTTACAATTTCTTGATGGTCACTGGAATAAAATTCCAAATAAATGATTGTATTTTTGCTTGTTTCATTCAGGGTTTTTTTTGTTTGTTTTGTTTTGTTTTGTTTTGTTTTTGTTGTTTGTTTTTATTCTTATGTTAATCCCCATACATTACATCATTAGTTTTAGATGAAGTGTTCCATGATTCATTGTTTGTGCATAACACCCAGGGCTCCATGCAGAATGTGCCCTCCTCAATACCCACCACCAGGCTAACCCATCCTCCCACCCCCCTCCCCTCTAGAACCCTCAGTTTGTTTTTCAGAGTCCATCGTCTCTCATGGTTCGTTTACCCCTCCGATTTCCCCTGCTTCATTCTTCCCCTCCCGCTACCTTCTTCTTCTTCTTTTTTTTTTTCTTAACATATATTGCATTATTTGTTTCAGAGGTACAGATCTGAGATTCAACAGTCTTGCACAATTCACAGCGCTTACCAGAGCACATACCCCCCCAGTGTCTATCACCCAGTCACCCCATCCCTCCCACCCCACCCCCCACTCCAGCAACCCTCAGTTTGTTTCCTGCAATTAAGAATTCCTCATATCAGTGAGATCATATGATACATGTCTTTCTCTGTTTGACTTATTTCACTCAACATAATACCCTCCAGTTCCATCCACATTGTTGCCAATGGCAAGATCTCATTCATTTAGATGGCTGCATAATATTCCATTGTATATATATACCACCTCTTCTTTATCCATTCATCTGTCGATGGACATCTTGGCTCTTTCCACAGTTTGGCTATTGTGGACATTGCTGCTATAAACATCAGGGTGCACGTACCCTTTCGGATCCCTACTTTTGTATCTTTGGGGTAAATACCCAGTAGTGCAATTGCTGGATCATATGGTAGCTCTATTTTCAACTTTTTGAGGAACCTCCATACAGTTTTCCAGAGTGGCTGCACCAGCTTGCATTCCCACCAACAGTGTAGGAGGGTTCCCCTTTCTCCGCATCCCCGCCAACATCTGTCATTTCCTGACTTGTTAATTTTAGGCATTCTGACTGGTGTGAGGTGGTATCTCATTGAGGTTTTGATTTGGATTTCCCTGATGCCGAGCTATGTTTAGCACTTTTTCATGTGTCTGTTGGCCATTTGGATGTCTTCTTTGGAAAAATGTCTGTTCATGTCTTCTGCCCATTTCTTGATTGGATTCTTTGTTCTTTGGGTGTTGAGATTGATGAGTTCTTTATAGATTTTGGATACTAGCCCTTTATCTGATATGTCATTTGCAAATATATTCTCCCATTCTTTCAGTTGTCTTTTGGTTTTGTTGACTGTTTCCTTTGCTTTGCAAAAGCTTTTTATCTTGATGAGGTCCCAATAGTTCATTTTTGCCCTTGCTTCCCTTGCCTTTGGCGATGTGTCTAGGAAGAAGTTGCTTTGGCTGAGGTCAAAGAGGTTGCTGCCTGTGTTCTCCTTTAGGATTTTGATGGACTCCTGTCTCACATTGAGGTCTTTCAACCATTTGGAGTCTATTTTTGTGTGTGGTGTGAGGAAATGGTCCAGTTTCATTCTTCTGCATGTGGCTATCCAATTTTCCCAACACCATTTGTTGAAGAGACTGTCTTTGTTCCATTGGACATTCTTTCCTGCTTTGTCAAAGATGAGTTGACCATAGAGTTGAGGGTCCATTTCTGGGCTCTCTATTCTGTTCCATTGATCTATGTGTCTGTTTTTGTGCCAGTACCATGCTGTCTTGATGATGACAGCTTTGTAATAGAGCTGGAAGTCCGGAATTGTGATGCCGCCAGCTTTGCTTTTCTTTTTCAACATTCCTCTGGCTATGCGGGGTCTTTTCTGGTTCCATACAAATTTTAGGATTATTTGTTCCATTTCTTTGAAAAAAGTGGATGGTATTTTGATGGGGATTGCATTGAATGTGTAGATTGCTCTGGGTAGCATTGACATCTTCACAATATTTGTTCTTCCAATCCATGAGCATGGAACGTTTTTCCATTTCTTTGTGTCTTCCTCAATTTCTTTCATGAGTATTTTATAGTTTTCTGAGTACAGATCCTTTGTCTCTTTGGTTAGATTTATTCCTAGGTATCTTATGCTTTTGGGTGCAATTGTAAATGGGATCGACTCCTTAATTTCTCTTTCTTCTGTCTTGTTGTTGGTGTATAGGAATGCCACTGACTTCTGTGCATTGATTTTATATCCTGCCACTTTCCTGAATTCCTGTATGAGTTCTAGCAGTTTTGGGGTGGAGTCTTTTGGGTTTTCCACATAAAGTATCATATCATCTGCAAAGAGTGAGAGTTTGACTTCTTCTTTGCCGATTTGGATGCCTTTGATTTCTTTTTGTTGTCTGATTGCTGTGGCTAGGACTTCCAATACTATGTTGAATAGCAGTGGTGATAGTGGACATCCCTGCCGCGTTCCTGACCTTAGGGGGAAAGCTCTCAGTTTTTCCCCATTGAGAATGATATTCGCTGTAGGTTTTTCATAGATGGCTTTTATGATATTGAGGTATGTACCCTCTATGCCTATACTCTGAAGAGTTTTGATCAAGAAAGGATGCTGTACTTTGTCAAAAGCTTTTTCTGCATCTATTGAGAGGATCATATGATTCTTGTTCTTTCTTTTGTTAATGTATTGTATCACATTGATTGATTTGCGGATGTTGAACCAACCTTGCAGCCCAGGGATAAATCCCACTTGGTTGTGGTGAATTATCCTTTTAATGTACTGTTGGATCCTATTGGCTAGTATTTTGGTGAGAATTTTTGCATCCATGTTCATCAGGGATATTGGTCTGTAATTCTCCTTTTTGATGGGGTCTTTGTCTGGTTTGGGGATCAAGGTAATGGTGGCCTCATAAAATGAGTTTGGAAGTTTTCCTTCCATTTCTATTTTTTGGAACAGTTTCAGAAGAATAGGTATTAATTCTTCTTGAAATGTTTGGTAGAATTCCCCTGGGAAGCCATCTGGCCCTGGGCTTTTGTTTTTTGGGAGATTTTTGATGACTGCTTCAATTTCCTTAGTGGTTATAGGTCTGTTCAGGTTTTCTATTTCATCCTGGTTCAGTTTTGGTAGTTGATACATCTCTAGGAATGCCTCCATTTCTTCCAGGTTATCTAATTTGCTGGCATAGAGTTGCTCATAATATGTTCTTATAATTGTTTGTATTTTTTTGGTGTTGGTTGTGATCTCTCCTCTTTCATTCATGATTTTGTTGATTAGGGTCATTTCTCTTTTCTTTTTGATAAGTCTGGCCAGGGGTTTATCAATCTTGTTAATTCTTTCAAAGAACCAGCTCCTAGTTTCGTTGATCTGTTCTACTGTTCTTTTAGTTTCTATTTCATTGATTTCTGCTCTGATCTTTATTATTTCTCTTCTCCTGCTGGGTTTAGGCTTTATTTGCTGTTTTTTCTCCAGCTCCTTTAGGTGTAGGCTTAGGTTGTGTACTTGAGACCTTTCTTGTTTCTTGAGAAAGGCTTGTATTGCTATATACTTTCCTCTTAGGACTGCCTTTGCTGCATCCCAAAGATTTTGAATAGTTGTGTTTTCATTTTCATTGGTTTCCATGTATTTTTTTAATTCTTCTTTAATTTCCTGGTTGACCCATTCATTCTTCAGTAGGATGCTCTTTAGCCTCCATGTATTTGAGTTCTTTCTGACTTTCCTCTTGTGATTGAGTTCTAGTTTCAAAGCATTGTGGTCTGAAAATAGGCAGGGAATGATCCCAATCTTTTGGTACCAGTGAGACCTGATTTATGACCTAGGATGTGATCTATTCTGGAGAATGTTCCATGGGCACTAGAGAAGAATGTGTATTCCGTTGCTTTGGCATGGAATGTTCTGAATATGTCTGTGAAGTCCATTTGATCCAGTGTGTCATTTAAAGTCTTTATTTCCTTGTTGATCTTTTGCTTAGACGATCTGTCCATTTCAGTGAGGGGGGTGTTAAAGTCCCCCACTATTATTGTATTGTTGTCGATGTGTTTCTTTGCTTTTGTTATTAATTGCCTTATATAATTGGCTGATCCCATGTTAGGGGCATAGAATATTTACAATTGTTAGATCTTCTTGTTGGATAGATCCTTTAAGTAGGATATAATGTCCTTCCTCATCTCTTATTACAGTCTTTGGTTTAAAATCTAATTTGTCTGATATAAGGATTGCCACCCCAGCTTTCTTTTGGTGTCCATTAGCATGGTAAATGGTTTTCCACCCCCTCACTTTCAATCTGGGGGTGTCTTTGGTTCTAAAATGAGTCTCTTGCAGACAGCATATCGATGGGTCTTGTTTTTTAATCCAGTCTGATAGCCTGTGTCTTTTGATTGGGGCATTGAGCCCATTTACATTCAGGGTAACTATTGAAAGATAGGAATTTAGTGCCATTGTATTGCCTGTAAGGTGACTGTTACCATATATTGTCTGTGTTCCTTTCTGGTCTATGTTGCTTTTAGGCTCTCTCTTTGCTTAGAGGACCCCTTTCAAGATTTCCTGTAGGGCTGGTTTTGTGTTTGCAAATTCCTTTAGTTTTTGTTTGTCCTGGAAGCTTTTTATCTCTCCTTCCGTTTTCAATGACAGCCTAGCTGGATAGAGTATTCTTGGCTGCATATTTTTCTCATTTAGTGCTCTGAATATATCATGCCAGTCCTTTCTGGCCTGCCAGGTCTCTGTGGATAGGTCTGTTGCCAATCTAATGTTTCTACCATTGTAGGTTACAGATCTCTTCTCCCGAGCTGCTTTCAGGATTTTCTCTTTGTCTCTGAGACTCGTAAGTTTTACTATTAGATGTCAGGGTGTTGACCTATTTTTATTGATTTTGAGAGGGGTTCTCCATGCTTCCTGGATTTTCATGCCTGTTTCCTTCCCCAAATTAGGGAAGTTCTCTGCTATAATTTGCTCCATTATACCTTCTGCCCCTCTCTCTCTTTCTTCTTCTTCTGGGATCCCAATTATTCTAATGTTGTTTCATCTTATGGTATCGCTTATCTCTCGAATTCTGCCCTCATGATCTAGTAGTTGTTTATCTCTCTTTTTCTCAGCTTCTTTATTTTCCATCATTTCATCTTCTATATTACTGATTCTCTCTTCTGCCTCATTTATTCTAGCAGTTAGCGCCCCCATTTTTGATTGCACCTCATTAATAGCCTTTTTGATTTCTACTTGGTTGGATTTTAGTTCTTTTATTTCTCCAGAAAGAGTTTCTCTAATAACTTCCATGCTTTTTTCAAGTCCAGCTAGTATCTTTAAAGTGATGATTCTGAACTCCAGATCTGACATCATACTAATGTCCGTATTGAGTAGGTCCCTGGCAGTTGGTACTACCTCTTGTTCTTTTTGTTGAGGTGATTTTTTCCGTCTTGTCATTTTGTGCAGAGGAGAATAGATTAATGAGAGAACAAAATGCTAGCAGAGTAACAACGTCCCCAGAAAATATACTCTAAACAAATCAGAAAAGACCTGAAGCAGTGGCAAAAGAAAGGGAAATAGAGAAAAAAGAAAAAGAAAAAAAAGAAAAAGATAAAAACAAAAACAAACAAAACAAAACAACAACAACAACAACAAAAACAGAATGTGATCAAATATGATCAGGCTGGTATATAGATCAGTGCCACACACTAGATTTGGGGTGTATTTTGGTGTCTTAGAAGAAAGTGCCTCCCAAAATTTTAAAGAAAGAAAAACTTATATATGTACAAAAATAAGGGTTGATATGATGAAGGGATGGAATATGACTGTAAAGATGGAAATTATAAAAAATTTTATAAAAGGAATTGATAAGAAGTTGTTTGAAAAAAGAAAGAAGAGGATTTAAAAAAAGAAAAAAGAAAAAAAAAGGGAGAGAATGTGATCAGGCAGGGGAGTAGAAAACACCATATACTAGAGATTTAAGGTATATTTTAATCTGTTAGAAGAAACTATCTCAAAATTTTAAAGAGAGAACAACTTATATATGTAAGCCAAAAATACAGGTAACTATTATGAAGGGATAGAATATGACTCTAAAAATGAAAAATAAAAATGTTTTTTTTTTTTTAAAAGTGATTGATAAGTTGTTGGTTGAAAAAGGGAAAAAGAAAAAGTCAAAAAAAAAAAAGAAAAAAGACAGTTAAAAAAATTAACTTTGAAAGACTAAAGAATCATGGTAAAAAAGCCATGAATTCTATGTGCAGTATTCCCCTAGCGCTGGAGTTCTGCCGTTCTCATTGATCGGTAAACTTGGTCTTGGCTGGCTGTTCTCGCTGATCTTCTGGGAAGGGGCCTGTTGCCGTGGTTTCCAAATGTCTCTGTTGGAGGCAGAATTGCCCCGCCCTTGCCCCCTCCCGGCTAAGTAATCTGCTCGGGTTTGCTCTCGGGAGCTTTTGTTCCCTGCGAGCTTTTTGTACAGCTTTGGAGGCGGAGAGTGAAAATGGTGGCCTCCCAATCTCCGCCCCGGAGGAGCCGAGAACTCGGGGCCCCGCTCCTCAGTGAGCCCCCAGAGAAAAGCCGTCAGTCACTCCCGTCTCCCCGGTCTCCGGCCGCACTCCGTGCTCACCTGGCCTGTGACTGCGCGTTTCTATCTCCGGCACCCGACCCAGGTGGAGTCTCCAAACCCAGCAGATCCCTGCGGTGCACTCCCGCGCGGCTCCTCCCGGGGAAGGAAGGGGAGTCTCCCCGGATCTGCCGCTTGTTGGGTCCCTGCTGGAGGAGCAGTGGCCCGACTGTGCCGCGGATCACGGTTTATGGCCACCCCGAGCTGAGAGCCCGCGCCTGGGCTCCGCCTCTGCAGCCGGCTTCCCTGCTCTGTTACCCGGGAGCTCTGCCACACTCAGGCACCCCCGGTCTTTCTGTGACCCCGAGGGTCCTGAGACCACACTGTCCCGGAGGGTTCCACCCCCCACTTAGCCACCAGAGTGACGTCCCTCAGTGGAGCAGACTTTTAAAAGTTCCGATTTTGTGCTCCGTGGTTCTATCACTTGCCAGAAGCGGCCGACGGAGGCCCCTCCCCCGCCGTCTCTCCTCCCGAATATCGCCTCGGATTCACTTCTCCGCACGTCCTACCTTCCAGAAAGTGGTCGCTTTTCTGATGAGAGAGTTGTTGCTCTTCTTTTCTTCGATCTCCTGTTGAGTTTGTAGGTGTTCAGAATGGTTTGATCCCTATCCAGCTGAATTCCTGAGAGGAGACGAAATCCAGGTCTCCTACTCCTCCGCCATCTTGCTCCACCCCCCTGTTTCAGGTTTTTACTTTAAATTCCATTTAGTTAACTTATAGTGTAATAATAATTTCAGGAGTAGAATTTAGTGACTCATCACTTACATATAACACACAGTGCTCATCACCACAAGTGCCCTCCTTAATAACCATCACCCATTTAACTCCTTCCCCCCTCCACTTTCCCTCTAGCAACTCTGTTTTTTCCCTACAGTTAAGAGCTTGTTTTATGTTTGCCTCTCTTTTTCCCCCCTATGTTCATCTGTTTTGTTTCTTAAATTCCATATATGAATGAAATCATATAGTGTTCGTCTTTTTCTGACCTATTTTGCTTCACATAATACACTCTAGCTCCATCCATGTTGTTGCAAATAGCAAGATTTCATTCTCTTTTTATGGCTGAGTTATATTTCATTATACACACACACACACACACACACACACACCTTCTTCTTTACCCATTCATCAGTTGATGAACATTTGGGCTCTTTCCATAATTTGGCTATTGTTGATAATATTGCTATTGCTATAAACATTGGGGTGCCCCTTCAAATCAGTATTTTTGTATCCTTTGGATAAATACCTAGTAGGGCAAGTGCTGGGTCATAGGGTAGCTCTATTTTTAACTTTCTGAGGAGCCTCCACAATGTTTTCCAGAGTGTTTGCCCCAGCTTGCATTCCCACCAACACTGTAAGAGGTTTCCCCTATCTCTGCACCCTCTCCAACATCTGTTGTTTCCTGTGTTGTTATTTTTAGCCATTCTCACAGGTAAGAGGTGATATCTCATTGTAGTTTTGATTTGTATTTCCCTGATGATGAGTGATGTTGAGCATTTTTTCACGTGTCTGTTAGCCAACTGAATGTCTCCTTTGGAAAAATGTCTATTCATGTCTTCTGTCCATTTCTTAACTTGATTATTTGGTTTTTTGGTGTTGAGTTTATAAATTCTTTATAGATTTTGGATAGTAACCCTTTATCACATATGTCATTTGCAAATATCTTCTCCCATTCCATTGGTTGCCTTTTAGTTTTGGTGATTGTTTCCTTCACTGTGCAAAAGCTTTTTATCTTGACAAAGTCCCTATAGGGTTTTTTGTTTGTTTGTTTTTTGTTTGATTTTTTTTTTTTGGTTGCTGTTTTTGTTTGTTTGTTTTGCTTTTGTTTCCCTTGCCTCTGAAGACAGATCTAGTAAGAAGGTGCTATCCTGCCTGTATTCTCAGCTAGGATTTTGATGATTTCCTGTCTCACATTTAGGTTTTTCATCCATTTTTAATTTATTTTTGTGTATGGTGTAAGAAAGTGGTCCAGTTTAATTCTTTTGCATGTTGCTGTCCAGTTTTCTCAGCACCATTTGTTGAAGCGACTGTCTTTTTTCCATTGGATATTCTTTCCTGCTTTGTTGAAGATTAGTTGACCCTAGAGTTGTGGATCTATATCTGGGTTCTCTATTCTGTTCCATTGATCTGTGTCTGTTTTTTTGCCAGTACCATACTGTCCTGATGATTACAGCTTTGTAACACAGCTGGAAGTCTGAAATTGTGATGTCTCCAGCTTTGCTTTTATTTTTCAACATTACTTTGTCTATTCTGGGTCTTTTGTGGTTCCATACAAATTTGAGGATTGTTTGTTCTAGCTCTGCGAAAAATGCTGGTGGTATTTTGATAAGGATTGCATAAATGTGTAGGTTGCTTTGGGTAGTATAGACATTTTAACAATATTTGTTCTTCCAACCCATGAGCATGGAATGTTTTCCCATTTCTTTGTGTCATCTTCAATTGTATTTTTTTTTTTAGTTACTCTTCAACCATTGAAATACATCACATATTTTCATGTGTATTTCTATAAAACAGTAACACAATGTTGGCATTGCTTAATGTGGTGATAAGTCACAGTGTAGAATACACCTTTCTATTCATACAATTCATGAGTATAGCAACCAGTATTTACAATAAAAAGTAATAAGAATGACTCCTGGGAGAGAAGCAGTTATTAATGCAGGTAAAGTAGATATAGATATTTCCCTTTATGTTTATGAACAAAAACAAAAATTTTACTTCTCTTCTAAATTGTATATGAAGGTATAATGTATATCTACATAGGTTGATAGATATAGATAGATATTAAATAAGCACATATTTTACATTGTATTAGTATTCTATTTATATCTAATTCAGACATGTAATGAAAGTTTATATCTGGGAAAATAAAATATCAAAGAGATCCACTAAGACATACTAATTTTACTTATTTTATAAAATATTTTATTTTATAGAAGTACAGATAACATCTGTCATACCTTGTTTTAAAAAAATCAATTGAAGAAATAGCAAATTATATATATTGATTTACTTTGATGATTATGCATACCTCTTTTATGATATATTTCTAATATGCTTTGGAAGAATTCCTCTCTCTACCCTGTGTTTTCATTATAATGTTTATCAGAGGAATGTAATTGTATATATTCCCTTCACTTCAAACAGATTGGATTCCTTGAGAGCAGAAAATGTGATTTTATTTTATTTATTTATTTTTTTTATCACTAGAAGCTACTCCACTTCTTAGGTACAGAAGTACTTAAAAATGTTTGTATGCTGTGAAATTAGACAAAAGTAGCAAGATGAATCAATATGGAATTAAACATATTTGGCAATAAGAATGGATAATCTCCAGCAAGAAAAAACAGAAATACTGATAAACAAAAAGAACCAAAAGGTACAACAATTTAGAACTATTTTTTTAAAGCCACACAGTCATATATCTTCTGCCCCCTGAATATAACTAATTCACAAGGCACTACAGTAAATCATGTTAGGTTTTGATGACTCAGCAAAATGGGAAGGCTAAAAATAATTTCAAAATATTTATTTTATGGGGACATTGAAGTGTGTACTATAATAAAAACACCTTAAAATGTTATCAAAATACATGTACTGAAAATAAGGAATTATTTTTATTTTCTTCCTGCTAATATTTTCTAGAGTGATTTTTATCTATATGATTTATTTTAAAAATTTACTCATATTTTATTATTTATTTATAGTGTGTAGTTTGGGAGCTTACAAAGTAAGGACTCGGTTACCTAGTAAAACTACTTATGTGTTGCTCAACAAATCAAAGGTGTGTAGGAGTGTGTGTGCTCACATGTGTGAAAACACTCAATAGTCTTCTCTGAATGTGTAGATAAAGAAAGAATAGCCATTAGTAAATGCTTATAAATTGAAAAAAAATTTAAACTAGGTTTCATACAATTAATCATCTTTTTAAAAAATGGTTTATGTATGAGAAACAAAAATATAAAAACTCAGGCTCTAAGATACTTCATCAGACCTACAAACATTTAGAAAAGTACCTTATTAGCTAATTGATATATTTAAGAAATGATTTCCATTCTTAGCTTTTCATTAGTATGAAAATGTGAACACTTTGAAGCTTGATTAAAGAAAGAAAATAAAGTTACCTTTTTAATCTCAGAGTTAACTGTGAGGCAGAATGAATGTTCTAATTACCTAAGGGGTTGAAATTATTCATGGATGACAAAGATTTAATTGATCCAGATGCATCCTATAAGTAGAAGACAAAACCAGCTCTAACGGAGTCTTTCTTCTGAAGAGCTAATGGAATTCTGTGTTTGCAGTAGGGAAAATAAAGAACTTTACTTTTCTTATAGTGTCTTAATTTGCTCAGTAATGGTTAATAAATTATATCTGTCTCAAGGGTTGATTATACAGCCTCAATTTATTGGTATGAACACAGATATTATATTTTCACATATTTTGACATATCCTCTTGGAGTTAGCAAACTTTTTCTGTAAAGGGTAGGTGAGCAAATATTTTAGGCTCTGGACCACATGGTCTCTGCTACAACTGCTCAACTTTGCTGTTGTGTAGAAAGCAATCATAGACAATACTTAAAGGAATGGGTTAGCTGTGTTACAATAAAACTTTATTTATAGAACAAGAAACCTGCATGCAGGCCATTAGTGACAACTCATTGGATTAAAGCATGTCTCTGTTAATATAACTAGAAAGTCTAAGGTTTTGAATTTTTTTTTTCTGCTACTCATTGACCTCATTCTTTTTAACATCAAAGATATAAAGTTCTAATGAAATATTATTCATAAAATTTCAATATATTCAACATCAAATATGTTGAATGAATTCTCACATGGCTTTTCATAATAGGGAGTATTCGTTTTAAAAAGAGTAAATATTTTGGTAAGATTGTTCTTTAATCCACGTAATTTCTAAGTAAACCAGATTTTCTGAATGCATTGCATATTTCCAAGCAATGATTTAGAGGATTTAAGCGTGTTCAGTCAGTCATTCTTGAACAAATAATGAATACCTTAAAGAATGCATGCAACTTCCAAAAATGCTAGATCCCATTAAAACACTGGATAAAGGAGGTGATTTATTTCAGCTTATTGAGAGATTGAATATACAAAAAGACAATGGCCAGGCTATATAGGATAATAGAACTCTGACCAACAATCTCTACAGCAACCAACTCTGGGAAGCCAAACCACAGCATCTGCAGCAAATGGCACAGAAAGATCAGAACTGAACAATGATGACTAGCTTCCCTATTTTTTGCCCATCCTTTCAACACAGAACTAACCAGAAAAAATCAAATATGGTCCCACAGTTTTTTGAAAATGGATATAATAAAGATATTAGAAACTATCTTTCTTATTTCAGCTCTTAATTCCAAAGAAGTTTGTAAACAACATGTATTGAAAATCACTTTGATACTCCAAATTGATATTTTCTGACTGCCCACTTCAGTATACAGTATATTTCTATTAACATATTCATTTTTCTACAAAATTACAGTCCAGTTAATAGAATGCTTTACATAACCCAGTATGGCTGAGTTATGTGGGAGGAGTTGGTATTCTAAACCTCTTAGAATAAAGGAATCATATTTCTAAATAAAAAATATATGCATATATTCATTTCTGTATATAATGAATATTGAATAACTTCAGTAGAACTTTAAGGAATTATTTCATGAGAAGCAAATACACTAACGGTTAGAAATTCACTGGAAATTTTTATCAGAAAGGAAAGAATTTGAGTTTATATATTTATTGATTACATTTTTATCATAAGTGGTTTAATATATCTTCAGTGAGTAATAGAGGAATTAAGAATATTAGTAATAACAGTAGATACAGATTTTGTAAAACATTTTGTGTCTGTAATATGAGGATGAAATAAGAATACACACTGATTTTAGGGACACCTGGGTGGCTTAGTTGTTTAAGTGTTCGACTCGATTTCAGTTCAGGTAATGACTCATGGCTTTTGAGACTGAGCTTCCCTGGAGCTCCAGGCTCAGCAGGGAGTCTGCTTGAGATTCTCTCCTTCCGCCCCTCCCCCCACTTGCATGCATGTACTCTCTCTCTCTCTCTAAAATAAATAAATCTTTAAAAAAGGAATATACTGATTTTAATTTTGTCTCAGAATCTGCCCCTTAATTATATGATGTATTAGATTTACCTACTTTTTTATGTTAAAAACCATATGTTTCATGTACTTAAACCCATAAAAGATTTTTTTTTTTGAAAATAACAAAATTTATGTATCTTCAGCAAAAATAAAACTGGAAATCATGGGGCTATCCAAGTAACAAAAGGAATTTTTTTCTATGAAAAAAATCACTGCTTTATTTGAATCATGTTTAAGATTTATAATGTCCAACATTTTGGGTGACTATTATGTGAAGAATTATGCACTTCATAAAAAAGCATAAAATTATAGTGCTGGTAGAGACTAAAATTAGTTAGTCTGACTCCATTTTGCCAATAATTAAACTGAAAGTCTGAGAAATGAGCGACTTGACAAAGATCAGAAATCCGGTTATCAGTAGACTACACTGAAAACCATGATTTGTACTTTTTTGTCTATAATCTATTGTTTCTGAAATAGATCAAATAATGAGTGTAGAAGATATGATAGGTAAAGTTTAATTATCAAGAGGAAATGAAAGCTAACCCTTATTTAGGACTTTCCATAAGTCAGACATAACACAGAGCCATTCAATATGGACCATCTTATTTAATCTTCCCAATAGCCTTATTAGGTAGGCATTATTATCACTACCACTTTACTATCACCAAAACTGAGACCTAAAAAGATTATTTAAATTTTCCCACGTCCCATAGCTAATAAGCGTCAGACACAAAACTGGAAAGCAGGCAGTTGGGACAGAGATCAAATACCCTTAGACTCCATCCAATCTGTCATCCATTAACCAGCCTCAAATTGGTCCACTTGGCATATCAGCAAATGTATTGTCTTCCCTTTAAAACATACTGTCCAATGCCCAGTTCTAGAAAACGTGCCAAACTGCTAAGGCTACTTATATGTAAGTACTGACACATAGTAAACACAGAGTAAGATCCTCTTTTCTCCACTTTCACAAATTTTCCCAGGTTATCAAACACGTGTGGGCCACAACTGACTAGAGAAGTGGTATCTTGTGCATTCATCTCCATCCTGAAAGAGTAAGAATGACTTTTCCTTTCTGCCACACAAGGATTGGATCTGCATGAAAGTATTATTATTTCTCCATTTTGGAAATTCTCCTTCAGGATGAAGTTAAAGCATAAGTAGTTAGGGAGATTAGCGATAACAACAACAATAAAAAAAAAAAAAACTCCTTCCATTCCATTCTGTGAAAAAACATAAAAGACTGTAAAATGATCAATCTGCATTTAGTCCATGATTAAGTCCATATCTCAAAAAATAGTGTGTAGAGAAAGAACCAAAGATGTAATTACCCATATTCTCAAAATTAGTGATTTTTCTATTTTTGGTTCCAATAAAATATGTTTTTTCCCCCCAAGAATGAAAAGAAGCCAATGGGAGTTAGATCCTACTTATTTTTACATTGGGACTGGAAAGCATGTGCTCAAATCCCAAAAGCTACATGATCCTAAATGAGATACTTTATAACTTTGCCTCATTTCCTCATTTGAAAGCAGGAATAAAAATGGTAGCTATTTCACAGAGTTGTTCTTGAAATTAGTTGAGGTTATAAATGTGCTTAGAACAGAGATAGGTGCAGTCTAGGTGCCACTCTCTTTTATTTATGCTTTCAGGACTTTGAATAAAAGTTACTATTTTAAGTATATACTCATCCCCAATTCCATGACTTCAAAAGCTTATTTTCAATGACATCAAGAACCTTGAAAATATAGCTTACCTTCCAGGAACATGCCAGGAAAAGAGCAAGACCTGTTATTGACAGCTTTGGTACTGTCTTCAGTCTAATGTGTAGTGACTAAAAGGAGCTTCATTTTATAACTGATGTGATATCTATGCCTTAGAAGTCAGAAACACCATTTTGGTAATGATATTGTATTTCTAGAATGAGTATTTGAACCACAATACTAATCCTTGGATATTCCACATCATGTCAATATGGCTTTAGTGTTAATATAATTGAAAAACTGAAAATTTCAAGCAAACAAGAAATATGCACAATATTAGATAACAATCTTGACTTTTTTTTTTAATCTGAATTTATTTGTTTTTTGGGTTTCACTTTAGCTTAAAAGACTGATTTCAGCATTTCCGAGTAGTTTATAGCAGAAGGGAAAGTGACTGACAGGGTATCCTAAGATTTATTTAACTCAGTCAATGGTGGTAAAATTCTGATGCCCTAGGATGGCTCAAGGTCAGAGTTTACACAACTTGAATTGTTCTTTGGCTTCTTCCATGCACCCAGGGTCATGTAAGATAGCCTGGAGAGCAAAGAAGTGAACATTTTAAGAAATTGTCTTACTGAAAGATCTAGGAATCTGAGAACATGAGACTGTAGGCTTTGTGGCCTGATCACTAAAAGGTAGGATTATGGGAGGGGAAGATGATTTCCCTCATTCAAGTGAGGACACTGTGAATCACTCAAGGGCTCTTAGAGACTCAGAGAGAAGCACCCAAAGCAGAAGAGCAAAGCGAACCCTTCTTGAGCAGGACATTGATTAGTTTGCTCTTAGAATGAAGAATAAAAAAATGAGCAGATACTGAAGCAAAAGCCTGGATAGCAGGGGAGTGGTTCATATGCATGAGCAAATGTTGCCAGAGGAAATGGGAGGCTCCATATGAAAGCTAAGAGATTAAATTCCCCATCACATTTAATTTCTACCTTCTCAATCAGATGGATAGAATTAAATGAGTTTGCTGAGAGCTGGTGTGATATAATGGTTAAGAACCCATGCAGGGATCAAACTGGATGGGTTCAAAGCCTGACTTGTTCATTATGAATGTGTATGATGATAATAATGACCTCAAAGGATTTGGGGGAGGACTAAATGAGTTAATTTTTGTGTGCAACTGGAGTTTTCAAATATCACTGGGTCTGAAATGTGATAACCCATTTGGAAATTAATCTGTTAATTTCTCATAAGGTAAATATCCATCCATTATATGGATCTTCTAAGTATTTACTCAAGAAAATTAAAACATAGGTCTACAGGAAAAAAAAATTTTGTGCTAGGAGGTATCTTTCTGAAAGTATATAAAAAATGTTTAACATTAGTGGTGGTTTTTCTCTCAGTTGTAGAATTATGATTGATTTTTATTTTTTCCCTAGTCTAATTTTAGGAAATTAATTTTAGAAACTTTTTTAGTGTATGTAACAATTTTTATGGTATTTCTCTAATTGTTATATGACTGGAGATATGAGAAATACAGTAGAGACGTTATGTGTCTCTCAATGATAAATTGAAAGATTAATTAAGTGGCTCCCCAAAATGTTCTCTTGTATACTTTCCACAATGTTGTGCTATGTGAGCATAACAAATATTGAGAAACCACTAGGTTCTGAGAAATCTCTGGGCAGAGATGTTATTTAATCTTCTCAAAAAAAAACCCTGTAAATTAAGTGCTATTATTTCAATTAAAGAAAGAGAAAATTCCAAATCAAAGAAGCTCAGTCCCTTGCCCAATTATAGAGTAGGTGCTAGGGCCAATATTAACAACAACAACAACAACAATGAAACTAAGTAGCTGAATGAACCCTAAAATCTATGTTTCCTTTGTTATACCATACTCTTTCACTAGTTTATGCTATTTTGTTTAATCATAAGCCATATTTCATTAAAACTTCTAAATCGTATTTCTTTTAAAAATCCCACTTATTGGAATGTAGGGGTGGGGAGAGGGACAATTCAGTTTTAAAACTTCTGACATCACATTATTTAAACTATTGTTCATTGTTATAGACTGAATGTTTGTGCCCTCTGCCCCCCCATTCATATGTTGAAGCCTTAACCCTTAAAGTGACAGTATTTGGAGGTGGGACCTTCGGGAAGTACTTAGGTTCAGATAGGGTCATGAAGGGGTAGCCCTCATCATAGGATGAGTCCTTTTTTTTTTTTTTAAGATTTTTTAAGATTTTATTTTTAAGTAATCTCTACACCCAATGTGGGGCTTGAACTTACAATCCTGAGATCAAGAGTCACACACTCCACAGACTGAGCCAGCCAGGTGCCCCAGAATTAGTGTTCTTATAAGAAAAGGAAGAGAGAGAGAATCCTCTCTCTCCACTTATGAACAAATAAGAGGTCATATGAACACACAGCTAGATGGCAGGTGTTTGTAAGCCAAGTGGATGCTTACCAAGAACTGAATCTGCTGACCCCTTGATGTTGGGTTTCTCAGCCTCCAGAACTGTGAGAAATAAATGTGTTTTTTAAGCCACCCAGTCTCTGATATTTTGTTATTGCAGCTGACTGAGACATTAATTTAATACAGTTTTTGGATTGAATTGCTCTGTTTGTTATTGTTATTGTTTCAACAAATATTAAGTCTTTCCCCTGCTTTTCATATGGGAGGGAAGGAACATACGGTGGAAAAGGATGTACGGTAGAAAAGGTATCCACTAGTGTCCAAAGGATCTTCACTGATCTTCGCTCTTGGTCACTAAAGCTGTCTCATCTCTGGCCTGTGGAACGGGTCACACCTGGCTTGAGTGGGGTTTTATGTGGGGGCCCATTGTAGAACCCAGAGCCCCAGACTTGCTCTAGGTACCCAAGTACCAGTACTTGACCTAATGGTCTAATAGCCCTCCTTGCTTTTTCTGTGACTCTCACCACACACCAGGAATTGTCCTGGCCATGAGAATACAGACACATCTATTTAGCTATAGTGACTGTCTGTACACCATTATCTCACCACTTACAAGAAATGCCAACATCGCGGTCTCCACCTAAAAGATATGCTTGGGTTCCACTTTACTCACTTAGACTGTGTTATGTGCCTCTCCCTTACTGCATGGACCTAAGGGCCCAGAGGACAGGGAAATGCACTTTTAAGACTTTATTCCCCTCTCTCTGTCCATCTTCCTGTTACCCTGATTTACCAAAAAAACAAAAAAAAAAAACAAAAAAAAAACAACCCTCAGCCTAAAAAGAGCAGACTTTTATTTACTTGCCCAATGTAATAAAATTTTAAATAACATTAAAGGAACTCAACATATACTTTTTTCCCTCAATAATTTCTATTTTAAGACTATTATCTTGCTACAAAATTATATTTTTACTCTCAGAATCTAAATTTTAATTTACAGTTTGTATTTTCATTCTTTCTAGATTAATTGTAAAATACTTGCCCTTATTTCTACCATAGGGAGATGGAAGCTTTGGGTTAACTAAGGAGAGAGCCTTACTTGTGAAGACAAGAAATAAATAAAACCACATGAATATTTCATAAAAATATAATGCCAATTACAAAATGGGTCTCTAAGCTTTCAGAAATATGACTTGGGACTTCCTTCTAAATGCTCTAAAGTGCTGTGTGTTCTGTACTTTAGTGCCTTTGCATTATTCCTCTTCCCAGAAATGCCACAGCATCTTGTAGTTTTTTTTTTTTTTACTTATATAACCAATGCATATTTCTGAGTGTTGAGTATAAATCTTATGTCCTATGTGAAATTGTCTTCAATACTTTTAGATCTAAATGATCTCTTCCTTATTCAATAAGTAGCTGGCAAACACTCCTATGTGGAACACACAGTTCTGGTCTTTAAGAAATTTATAGACAAACTTTTACAAACTTTGTATATAAAGGGTCAGATAGTAAAATTTTATGCTTTGTAAGCCACATAAGGATTCTGTCACATTTCTCCTCTTCCTCCTCCAGCCTTTGCAACCTTTTAAAAAATGTAAAAAAAAAAAGAAAAGTGTAAAAACCATTCTTAGCTCACAAGCTTTGCTTCAATTTGCCCAGTGTGCTATAGTTTGCTGATTTCTGTCTTAGACCAAGATCTTAAAAAGAAGGGTAATACTGAAACAAACTTATATGCTCATAATTCACTAAAGTGGTAGAAATTAATGACTCAGACAAGTGATGGAAGGCTGGGGGGACAAAGTCCTGATTTGGTGAGGGTGAGGGGCTCTCCTCATCCTCATTTTGATCCTCAGTTGTCTCCTTCTGCTACAGTCCTTATTTGTAAAAATAATTTGGAACTTTGTTTTATTTCTACAGCTTTGTATTATCCTCTCATTTGAAAAGATAATTTCTCCTCCATAAGATTAAAATCTCTCTTCTTTTGGAAACATTTTATTTGGAAATAACTAAAAATTTGAAGAAAAGTTGTGAGAATAGGATCAGGACAAAAAAAGATTAAGCTTTATACAGATTTACCTATAGCTAACATTTAACTTCATTGGCTTTATCATTGATTCATTTACTTACTTGTAATTTTTTCTGAACCATTTCAAAGTGAGTGGCATGCATCCCAGACCTTATCCTTTAATGTTTCAGGACATATTTCCTAAGAATAAAGATATTCTCTTATTTTACCATAATATAGCTGCCAAGTTTAGCAAATTTATTAAAGGTGTATTTTTATCTAATTTCCACCCTAATTGTAATTTTGTCAATCAACACAGTCTAGTCTTTTACTACACATCTCTTTTTCTGTCAGTATAAGATTCAGTATAGGATTGGGTGTTGAATTCCGTCCTCACCTCTCCTATAATCTGGACTAACAAAAGCTGTAATTTTACCACTTATGTAATCACTGATAAATGATACATCTATATATGGCTGGCTAATGCATTTATAATTCAAGAAACAGTTTTCCCCAGCTTCCAGTAAGGTCCTCAGTCCTTCCAAGGCCCTCACTTCACCAGGTGACTAGTGCCAGACCTGCAGCTGCCTCCCACACCATGGCCTCAGACCCTGATCTTGCTGCACCTACTGGCTTCATCAGCATGGCGATGATGAGACCATCACAGAGGATAAGATCAATGCTCTCATTAAAGCAGCTAGTATAAATGTTGAGCCTTTCTGGCCAGGTTGGTTTGCAAAGGCCGTGGCCAATGTCAACATTGGGAACTTCATCTGCAGCACTAGGCTTGGTGGACCTGCCTCAGCAGCCCGCGCTGCACCAAAGGGAGCTCCAGCCCTCTCCACCTCTGTGGCCCCAGCCAAGGAGAAGAAAGGGGAAGCAAACAGAAGAATCTCAGGCATCGAGTGATCACATGGGCTTTGGTTTTTTTTGACTAAACCTCTTGTAACAATTTCAATAAAAAGCTGAACTCTTAAAAGAAGAAAAAACAATGAAGGAAGGAAAGAAGAAAAAAAAGAAAAGAAAAAAGAAAAGAGAAAAGGAAAGAAAAAAAGAAAAGAAAACAGAACAATAGAATAACCAAGTCCTATTTATCTGGACATTCCAATGGCATCTAACTGCCCACAGCAGTAATTCTAAACTCCTATACCCAGCTTTCCAGCATCCCATTATATATTCTCCCTATTTATCTGTACACCGCTCCCCTGTGGGTGCGGCAACTTGTAGCTGGGTTCAACACCTGATATAGGCATCTCTGGGTTCCAACTCTACTGCTTGCTGACTGTATATATATATATATATATATATATATATGACATTTTACTTTTTCATATGACTTACTTCTCTTACCCAGTTAAGAAATTGAGTGTTCAATTAGCCAACATATAGTACATCATTATAGTATAGTATAGTACAGTGTAATACAGTGTATCATTATAGTACTTCACATCATTTGATGTGTTAATCAGGGCCCTGTGGTTTACTCAGACTGAGCTGTGAATGTTTTCCATTTGTCTTTCTTTTGTATGGTGTAATTTGCCCTCTAGAATCAGTCATAATGACAAATAACTAAAAGTTTTTCAAATATCTTAGTATGAATACATTTCATAATCAGAATATTGGTAAAGTGACTCAAGAGGGTAGTGGTCACAGTGAATTTTGTGCAGGTGTTCTTGATAAGCCTGGGAATGTCTTGACCTGAGACTCAACTTATGAAGCCAGTTCCCAGTGTTAAAATATATGCAGCAAGTTAGTTGTTCTTTTGAGGACAGGAGTTTACATGCTTAGAACAAGTGTTTAATTATGAGTCAAGAGTAATTTAGTGTTGCCTCAGTTTAGAACTTAATAGTGTCACACCAATTTGCATTGAAACATTGGCAAGCTCATTGCATTATGAGAAAGTCTATTAGTTATAAAATAAGGTTTTTGAAGAAACATGTAGGGTTGATTAATAACTGGAAATCATCCAAACAGTTACACAGATAAACTATTGACCTTACCACACATGAAATTATACAAAAGTTATTTTGTCAAGCAGTGGTCACCTACCAAAATACATAATTCAGAAAAACTCATAAATACAATATCAAGAATCTTTAATGGAATAATAAAACTTCCATATAAAAAGATCTATATTGTTGAAATTTTAAAAATATCATAATGCATTAAAAAGTAAATGCATGCCAGGGCGCCTGGGTGGCTCAGGTGTTAAGCGTCTGCCTTCGGCTCAGGTCATGATCCCAGGGTCCTGGGATCGAGCCCCACATCGGGCTCCCTGCTCCGCGGGAAGCCTGCTTCTCCCTCTCCCATTCCCCCTGCTTGTGTTCCCTCTCTCGCTGCATCTCTCTCTGTCAAATAAATAAATAAATAAAATATTTAAAAAAAAAAAAGTAAATGCATGCCAATCAAACTAGAAACATTTTTTTTTTTACTCTTCTAGGACACATTGCTTACCTATGGTATAACAGAGAAGGGGACACACTATATTTTACACCTCACTTTTTATGAGAAATACAAAGAGCAAAACTTCTTTGTTTAAAACTAGCAAAGTATATAAACTAATTTAATGCACTGATGCTTATAATTGATGTTTTCTACTCATTTTGTATCTTCTGTAAGTACAATACATCTGTAATTTTCTTGAGACCATCTTAGGAATGAAAAATCATATTTATCTCAACAAAAGCAAAGACTGATTTGTGCAGTCCAATGACTTCTATGCTATGAATGCAGATTTGTAAAAACACTATCTCTAAATTTTAGTAGTAATTTAAAAATTATTTGTAAAAATATCAGCATGAAATTTAAAAAATATTGATATTATGGACAAAAATCTAGTGATCTATAGCTCAGACTAGCTTTCTTTTTTTTTTTTCAATGAGAAATACACTTATTTGTTTCTATTTGAAACCCTATAATTAGTATTAGTTTTCTCCCAAATCGACTCACTAAAACGTAAACCACTTTCCTTCTAGTCTGTTGAAAATTGCAAAAATTGAGAAAAGAGACATTACCTAGAGTTGAGCTTGGAGGAGAAGAATAATTTCTAAATATATTGTTTTATTTTTAAAAAATTTATGTAATTTAAATAATTTATTTATTTGTATCGTGAGTGAATTGCAATGCCACCTGGTGATATCTCTATCATTATCATTCTGTGTACCAGAAATACAGTATTTTGCTTCTGAATAAATCAGTTTCTCTTTTGTTTTCAACATTTTATTTAAATTCAAGTTAGTTAACATATAGGTATCAGTTTGAGGGGTAAAATTTAGTGATTCATCACTTGCATATAACACCTAGTGCTCATTACAAGTGCCCTCCTTAATGCCCATCCCCCACTTACCCCATCCTCCCACCTACCTCCCTTCCATCAACCTTCAGTTTGTTCCTTATAGTTAAGAGTCTCTTATGGTTTGCCTCCCTCTCTGTTTTTACTTTATTTTATTTTTCCTTCCCTTCCCCTATGTTAGTTTGTTTTGTTTCTTAAATTCCACGTATAACTGAAATCCTATGGTATTTGTCTTTCTCTGACTGACTTATTTTGCGTAACATATTCTAGTTCCATCCATGTTGTTGCAAATGGCAAAATTTCATTTTTTTTGATGGATGTGTGACATTCCATTGTGTGTGTATGTGTGTGTGTACATACCACATCTTCTTTATCCATTCATCAGTCAATGAACATTTGGGCTCTTTCCATAAATTGGCTATTGTTTATAATGCTGCTATAAACTTCAGGTGCATGTGCCCCTTCAAACCAAAATTTTTGTATCCTTTGGATAAATACCTAGTAGTGCAATTGCTGGGTCATATGCTAGTTCTATTTTTTAACTTTTTCAGGAACCTCTATAATGTTTTCCAAAATGGCTGCACCAGTTTGCATTCCCACCAACAGTGTAAGAGGATTCCCCTTTTTCTGCATCCTCACCAACATCTGTTGTTTCCTGAGTTGTTAATTTTAACTATTCTGACCAGTATGAGGTGGCATCTCATTGTAGTTTCAATTTGTATTTCTCTGATGATGAGTGATGTTGATCATTTTTTACATGTGTCTGTTAGTCATCTGGATGTCTTCTTTGGAGAAATGTCTGTTCATGTCTTCTGCCCATTTCTTAGCTGGATTTTTTATTTTTGAGTGTAGAGTTTGATAAGTTCTTTATAGATTTTGGATACTAGCCCTTTATCCAATATGGCATTTGCATCTTCTCCCATTCTGTTTTTTGCCTTTTAGTTTTGTTGTTTCCTTTGCTGTGCAGAAGCTTTTTACCTTGATGAAGTCCCAATAGTTCATTTTTGTTTTTGTTTTCCTTGCCTCTGGAGATGTGTCAAGTAAGAAGTTGCTAATGGCCCAGGTCAAAGAGGTTGCTACCTGTGTTCTCTTCTAGGATTTT
Organism: Neomonachus schauinslandi; assembly: GCF_002201575.2. NCBI lineage: Eukaryota > Metazoa > Chordata > Mammalia > Carnivora > Phocidae > Neomonachus > Neomonachus schauinslandi. The sequence continues at coordinate 16,536,721 of NC_058408.1, read as the reverse complement.
GATGAATTCCTGTCTCACATTTAGGTCTTTCATCCATTTTTAATTTATTTTTGTGTATGGTGTAAGCAAGTGGTCCAGTTTCATTCTTCTTCATGTTCTGTCCAGTTTTCCCAACACCATTTGTTGAAGAAACTGTCTTTTTTCCATTGGATAGTCTTTTCTGCTTTGTCGAAGATTAGTTGGCCATATGATTGTGGGTCTATTTCTGGGTTCTCTATTCTGTTCCATTGACCTGAGTCTGTTTTTGTGCCAGTACCATACTGTCTTGATGATTTCAGCTTTGTAATATAGCTTGAAATCTGGAATTGTGATGTCTCCAGCTTTGGTTCTCTATTTCATCATTGCTTTGTCTATTCTGGGTCTTTTGTGGTTCCATACAAATTTGAGGATTGTTTATTCTAGCTCTGTGAAAAATGCTGGTGTTATTTTGATAAGGATTGCATTAAATGTGTAGATTGCTTTGGGTAGTATTGACATTTTAACAATATTTTTTCTTCCAACCCATGAGCATGGAATGTTTTTCCATTTCTTTGTGTTTTCTTCAATTTCTTTCATATGTGTTCAATAGCTTTCAGAATACAGATCTTTTACCTCTTTGGTTAGGTTTATTCCTAGGTATCTTACGGTTTTGGTGCAATTAAAAATGGTGTTGATTCCTTGATTTCTCTTTCTTCTTTTTCATTATTGGTGTATACAAATGCAACAGACTTCTGTGCATTGATTTTATATCCTATGACTTTGCTGAATTCCTGTATCAATTCTAGCAATTTTTTTGGTGGAGTCTTTTGTGTTTTCTACATAGAATATCACACCATCTGTGAAGAGTGAAAGTTTGACTTCTACCTTGCCAATTTGGATGGCTTTTATTTCTTTTTGTTGTCTGATTTCTGTAGCTAGGACTTACAGTACTATGTTGAACAAGAGTGCTGAGAGTGGGCATCCCTGTCATGTTCCTGACCTGAGGGGAAGAGCTTTCAGTTTTCCCCATTGAGGATGATATTAGCTGTGGGTCTTTTGTATGTGGACTTTATGATGTTGAAGTATGTTTCTTCTATCCCTACTTTCTTGAGGGTTTTTTTTAATCAAGAAAGGATGCTGTATTTTGTCAAATGCTTTTTTTCTGCATCTATCGAGAGGATCATATAGTTCTTATCCTTTCTTGTATTAATGTGGTGTATCATGTTGATCAATTTGCAGATATTGAACCACCCCTGCAGCCCAGGAATAAATCCCACCTGGTTGTGGTGAATGATTTTTTTATATACTGTTGGATTCAATTAGCTAGTTTCTTGTTGAGAATTTTTGCATCCATGTTCATCAGGGATATTGGTCTGTAATTCTCCTTTTGAGTGGGGTCATTGTTTGGTTTTGGAATCAAGGTAAGGTTCATAGAATGAATTTGGAAGTTTTCCTTCTATTTCTATTTGGGAATGGTTTCAGAAAAATAGGTATTAATTCTTCTTTAAATGTTTGGTAGAATTCCCCTGGGAAGCCATCCAGACCTGGACTCTTGTTTGGTGGGAGGTTTTTGATTACTGATTAAATTTCTTTGCTGGTTATGGGTCTGTTCAGGTTTTCTATTTCTTCCTGATTCAGTTTCGGTAGTTTATATGTTTCAAGAATTTATCCATTTCTTCCAGACTGCCTATTTTTTTGGCATATAATTGCTCCTAATATTCTAATTGTTTGTATTTCTGGGGTTTTGGTTGTGCTCTACCCTGTTTCATTCATGATTTTATTAATTTGGGTCCTTTCTCTTCTCTCTTTGTTAAGTCTGGCTAGGGATTTATCAGTTCTGTTTATTTTTCAAGGAATGAGCTCCTAGTTTCATTGATCTGTTCTACTGTTTTGTTTTTTTTATTTCAATATCATTGATTTCTGCTCTAATTTTATTATTTCCCTTCTCCTGCGGGATTTTGGCTTTCTTTGCTGTTCTTTTCCTAGCTTGTAAGGTTAGGTTACGTATTTGAGATTTTTCTTGCTTCTTCAGGAAGGCCTGTATTGTTATATACTTCCCTCTTTTGACTACCTTTGCTGCATCCAAAAGATTTTGGACTGTCATGTTTTCATTTTTGTTGCTTCCATGTGTTCTTTTAATTCTTCTTTAATTTCCTGGTTAACCCATTCATTATTTAGTAGGATGTTCTTTAACCTTCATATATTTGTGGTCTTTCCAAATTTTTTCTTGTGGTTGACTTTGTTTCATAGTGTTGTGATCTGAAAATATGCATGGTATGATTTCAATCTTTTTGTACTGGTTGAGGCCTGACCTGTGACCCAGTATGTGATCTATTCTGGAGAATTTCCATTTGCACTTGAAAAGAATGTGTATTCTGCTGCTTTAGGATGAAATGCTCTGAATCTATCTGTAAGTCCATCTGGTCCAGTGTCATTCAAAGCCCTTGTTTCCTTGTTGATCTTCTGCTTAGATGATCTGTCCATTGCTGTGAATGGGGTGTTAAAATCCCTTACTATTTTTGTATTATTATCAATAGCATTCTTTAAGTTTGTTATTAATTTATTTATATATTTGGCTGCTCCCAAGTTAGGGACATAAATATTTACAATTGTTAGATCTTGTTGTTGGATAGACCCCTTTATTGTGATATAGTGGCCTTCTTTATCAATCAGTTTCTCTGAATTCTGAGTGCCCTGATAGTCTTTTAACTAATCTAAGGTAAGTCACAAAAACATTTTTTTTTATTTTCAGTTTTTAATTATTTTGTTTTGCTGTTTATATTTTGTTTCCCCTGAGCACTGAGCTCTTATCTAGATCCAGTGAAAATCATAAAGACATGAAGACATGTTCCTTGCCTTCCAAATCTAACCCTTAGAGGTGTAAATTGTACACTTGGCTCTAACTCATGAAGCATCATAAATGATTTTCCCCTTAGGGGATCTGACTTCTTTGAAAAAAATGAGTCCTCATCAGTGCTAGTCTTAATATATAAACCTTGTCAGATAACACGGCAATTTATCTAATTGTATGTAATTGTCAACAAATGATTAAAGTTTATTATTCTAGATAATAACATGTTGGTATTGATATTCAGAGAGATATTCAAAAGACTGTCTTGTCAAAGCATCCTAGAAATCTAAAAAAGGTGAATTCATAAATAGAGAGTAGTTTGGTGGTTTCCAGGGCCCAGTGAGTGGGACACATTTTTTTATTATAAGTTGAATATGTTTTGGGGATGTAATGTGCTGTATGGTGACTAAAGTTAACGATACTGTATTGTATACTTGAAATTTCCTAGAAGAGTAGATCTTGTTCTTACCACACACACCTCCCCACCCTACCCCCTACACACACACACACACACACACACACACACACACAGTAGTAACTATGTGAGGTGATCAGTGTGTTAACTTACCTTATCGTGGTAATTATTTTACAATCTATATGTATATAAAATCATCATGGTACACATTAAACTTATACAATATTATCCATTATATTTTAATAAACCTGGAAAACAAAAAGCCTCCTAGACTTCAAGATTCTCTTCATTATCACTAACACAGCCATCTCAATGGGGAAACAATTCCAAAATTTTTCATTTCAAGCCAGGATGCAATAGTGAAGGAAGGAAAAATTTTGGTAACCCTGCATTCCTCATTTTGTTTTGAGGTTCTAACAGATATGAATATATAATAACATAAAAAATTTGTGTTTAAAGTACAATAACCAATTGCTGTGAAATAGATCCTTTGGCAGTCCTGTTCTAGATAAATCAGATAAAACAACGGTCCCAATAACTTATTAATAAGGAATACATTTACTTCAAAGAATCAGTAATACACACAAATAATAATCAAAAAGTATTATGATACTTCCAGCTAAATGCAACAAGTACTCATCCATTTATTCATTTAAAAAACACTAATAACTACATTAATCTTAGACTAAGTCAAGTTCAAGCTAAGAACAGAAGAAGAGAGCTTTCTTTGAACTTTGTCGAATAGTGACAAAAACCAAAGTAATCAGAAACTATCATATGAGCTTTTATTAGGGAAATGTGATTTGAAGTACATTATAAGTGCAATTTGAGGAACAATAGTGAAATTTAAAAATTCTTAATTATATGATTGCAGAAATGCTGTTAATAGATTTGCAGATGTTTTATAAAGTGATAAACTTTACTTCTTTCTTAAAATTAATTTATATATGTACATACTTAGGGTAAGATGTAAAATTTAAAAAGTAGGATCTTTAATGGATAGAAGCCTTTGACATCCCATGACAACTTAATTTTAATTTACTAACAACTTCTGCTTTCTCTTTTTAAAAAACCTTGATCCAAATGCTTTATTTAGACCTAATTTCTGGAACCATTTCAGAGACTTTTTATCACGCATTTTTATAAATAATGAATTATTTGAAAATTTTGAAAATATTAAATTGTTAATAATACCACTTGTCAAAGATCATTTTAACTTCTCAGTATAACATTTAAAAATAAAAAATAAATTTTATATTGTTGGATCAATGATAGATACGTTACTTTGAAATATCTTTGTAAATCAATTGATATAATTAATTATACTTCAAAGGGCCAAATTCCTTGTTCTTATATATCTACATCAATTTTAAATGTTATATAATCTGAAATAAACTTATAAAAGACTGTTGTGTATCAAGAAAAAAAATTCTCAGAGAAGAATTCAGCAATAGCAGAAAGATTTTAGTGGATATGAAAAAAATAATTGAGTGCTTGACATCTAACTTTTTAGGTCAAAACCTGAAAAGGCAATATCTGAAAATAAACTGATCTAAAACTGTGGAATTTTAGTTGGAGTTAGGTTGGTGGTTTCATAAAACAAATTGAGTATGTGACCTGGATTTTAGAAGGTGCACAGAACAAAGGAAGAGTTAGTTAAGAACTAGAAGCCAGTTTAGTCCATGGAATCTTGAAACGGTGTATGGATACAATCAAAGTCACCTATGGACACAATCCAAATGGCCATGGAGGAGGTGAAAACATGAAACAAATTAAATTTTAGTTTTCTAGTTATGAGGAATGGATACTGGGGGCATTCAGGTCTTTCAGAGGTAAAACCAGATAACAAGGTTAAGCCCATGAACTGACTGACTATAACATGGTATATAAAATGTATTACTTTGCAGTAATAAGTGATCAATAGTCTTATTTTTATTTTTATCCTACTTAAAAAATTTACCACCTGTTAAGAATGCTATACATGAAGACAAAGTTCAGAAGATTTTTGTCATCTCAAATGGATTAATTATCTGTCATAAATTACTTCTGAAAAACTAACTAATTTGTATTTATAGATTATATACAAAAATTTTGTAAAAAAATAAAAAAACTGTATTGATAAAACCAAATGTAGTGTCAAAGAAAGAAAGTTATATATATTGATTGTAATTAGCAGTGATCTTTTCCATCTGTATTTCTTGACTCATGGCCCCATACCACTCTCAACTCTCATTTCATTTTCACATCACCTTTTTTCCCTCTGCTTCCAACACCTTATCACCTTCTGACTCTGACTTTCCTGCATCCCTCTTATGTGGACTTTTTTTTTTTTTTATCATATTGGGCCCACTTGAAGCATCCAAGACAATCTCCCAAACTCAAGATCCTTAACTAAATCACATCTGCAAATCCCCCTTTGTCATGTGAAGTAATACATTCACAGGGTTCTTGGGATTAAGACATGGATATCTTCGGGAGAGGGATATCATTCCACCTACCACAGATCCAAACAAGCCAAGCCCATATCTGCCTTCCTTCATTGTTATGTTCTTAGTGCTGAGCACTGCACTTTGAACAAGCTATTTATATCTATTAGATATTTTTAAATGAAAGAATTAATCTGTCCATTGTCCATTTTTATATGTTGGTTACTAAAAACTTGTCAGATTTTATCAAAATATCTTTATCATTGAAACCAAATCCTATTTTAGAGTCCAAGTATGGATTTGATGTTGGAAGAAAAAGAAACTGGAAAACCCCTTCTACAACCCTGCATTTATGTGAATCTTTCTAGGAAGATAATTCACCCCATTAGGGAAAGTTTGACTTTTTGTTATAAAGCTAATTTTGAGACGATTCTTTATGTTGAATTGACATGGATCTTCATGTTTTAGCCTTCTGGTGAAACAAAACAAGACAAATCCTTTCTCTCATTTAATGTGCCTTCAAACATTTGGGGTCACTTACTCATTTCATTAAATTATTTTCTAGGACAAGATCTTCAAACTTCTTACATTTAAATTGATTTTTCTTTAGTTTCCAGAGAACTACTTTAGTGGAGTGACTAATATAATGGGCCAGGTTTTGTGTGATCAATACAATATACAGTGATAGTGTTATTATATTTATCAGAGAAAAACTGTAAGTGCACTCAGTCATATTTTGTTAAAAAAATATTTTATCTCGGGCGCCTCGGTGGCTCAGATGGTTAAGCGTCTGCCTTCGGCTCAGGTCATGATCTCAGGGTCCTGGGATCGAGTACCGCATCAGGCTCCCTGCTCCTTGGGAGCCTGCTTCTCCCTCTGCCTCTCTCTCTCTCTGTCTCTAATGAATAAATAAATAAAATCTTAAAAAAAATATTTTATCTCATAATGACCCCCTCTGAGGGAAAACGACTTGTTATTTTGATAGAAAATAATTTCAAGCAATTTTAAAAATCTTAATGCAGATCTTTACATTTAACCATGTGAAAGTTAACATATTGCTTTTCGCTCATTATTACAGCCTACCAAAATCAATTTGAATACAGGTTTTCTAGAAACAATTACCTAGAGCCTATTACTCTCACTCTTCATATTTAGTAAGAATTACCCATTAATCAAAAAAATGTACTTTTTCATCGTTAAGCATTAAAAATGTCATTACTATAATAAAAGAAATATGCATTTGGTGATTGTGGGATCAAGTAGAAATAAAACCATCAAATATCTTGTTTGATTTGGATGGGTACGATTGACATTAAATTTAGAAAGATATAAATGGAAGACAAGACCTCTTCATCAAAATGCCAAAAAACATACAGTATACTTAAAATGTATCTGTAGAATCCAAGAGCTTAAAGTTGTATTGTAGGGTTTTGTTTTGTTTTGTTTTGTTTTTTATCATTTATGTGTTATGGACATCTCAAGATCATTATGTGATCATTAATTTAAAAAATAAGACTAAAAAATCACATTACAGCATAGAATTAATATTACAGAAAAATATAAAACAATTTTTTGAAAAATAAAGCTAAGATGAATTCCAAAATGATTCAAAAGAAAGAAAATTAAGGAAGTTAAAATAATGTGAAAAAATGAGAGTTATGATAACAAATAAAAAGGAACTATTATGTCAATTATGTAGGTCTATAATAAAACACAGGGGGGGTGCCTGGGTGGCTCAAATGGTTAAGTATCTGCCTTCAGCTCAGGTCATGATCTCCGGATCCTGGGATCCAGCCTCGGTCCTCAGGCTCCCTGATCAGTGGGGAGTCTACTTCTCCCTTTCCTTCTGCCTCTTTCTCTACTGCTCATGCCCTCTGTCTCTCTCTCTCAGTCTCAAATGAATAAATAAAAAATCTTAATAAAATAAAATAATAAAACACATGGACAAATTAATAAAAACCATGTTCCAAAACTTAATTGAAGTGAAAAGTTTCCTCATATGACAAGTTTCTGCAGATTAGAAAATTAAAAATTTTTTGGGCGCCTGGGTGGCTCAGTTGGTTAAGCGACTGCCTTCGGCTCAGGTCATGATCCTGGAGTCCCGGGATCGAGTCCCGCATCGGGCTCCCTGCTCGGCGGGGAGTCTGCTTCTCCCTCTGGCCCTCCCCCCTCTCATGCTCTCTCTATCTCATTCTCTCTCTCAAATAAATAAATAAAATCTTTAAAAAAAAAAAAAAAAGAAAAAGAAAATTAAAAATTTTGGAATTTGGAAATAAAGAATGATACAGATATCCAGGGAAGAAAAAAATCAATAGCTAAATAAAAGGAACACACATTAAAAATCAGGAAAGATTTTTTATTTTTTAAAAAGCTATCCTCGGGTATGTTTACTGCAAAAACTAAATGAAACAGGGGTGCCTGGGTGGCTCAGTTGGTTAAGCATCTGACTTGATTTTGGCTCACGTCATGATCCCAGGGTCGTGAGATCGAGCCCTGTGTTTGGCCCCACATGGGGCTCTGCACTGGGTGTCGAGCCTGCTTGGGATTCTCTCTCCCTCTCCCTACTCTCGCTCTCTAAAAGATAAAAATTAAAAAACTAAGTGAAACAAAATTTAGCATTTTGATAGTAAACAAACAAACAAACAAAAAAACAAGCCATCAACTGTTACCAGGTGTCTTATGTTTAAGACATAAAAAACTCTCTTAGGTATGTAAGTACTCAGAATATATAGCTTTCTGAAAACAGTTCCCAGAATTTGCTTGTATCACAGCCAACCAGAGACAAATCAAAATAGAATGCAAGATTAGGAAAAAGCACAAGTAAATTTACATCAGTTCATTTATTTTCATAGGTGCCATGTATAGATTCCAAAACAAACTTTAAGGTTAAAAGTATCCTGATAATAAAATACACATAATAAAAACACATAGCAATTTAGTCATTTAAACATAACCAGGATAATGAAAGAGTAATGTGTAGAAATAAAAAGTTAATTTTCTTATATTATATGGTGATAAAAGATGATTTAATTTTGATTTGATAATTAGAGAAACATTTTCCTTAAATATAGCAACTATTGAAATATAAAAATTAAATGCATTGTTGAAAATTACTAAAGAAAAAACTAACAGAAATACAGTTTATAGAGTACAGAAGAGAGCTTGATATCATGAACATAAAGTTTGATTTACAGCTAAGCTTCTGTGTTCTATTAAGAGCAAAGCTTTAAAGTTGGTTCAAAGAGTAAAATATAATTGTAAGAGTATAAAAGAGATGAAAAGAAAATTTAAATGATAAGAGGATAGGAGGTGAGAAACTGGAAGAGGAAGAAGAAAGCTAAAATTTTTGAGTTCTTAATATTTGTCAGGCATTTTTTTTTTAAAGATTTTATTTATTTATTTGACAGAGAGAGACACAGCGAGAGAGGGAACACAAGCAGGGGGAGAGGGAGAGGGAGAAGCAGGCCTCCCACCGAGCAGGGAGCCCGATGTGGGGCTCGATCCCAGGACCCTGGGATCATGACCTGAGCCGAAGGCAGACGCTTAACGACTGAGCCACCCAGGCGCCCCTGTCAGGCATTTTTAAAACACCTTACATGCAACAATTCTCAGAAGCAATGAATAATGTCAGCATCATTATTATCATCATATTATAAAATGTAAAACTTGGAAAAGTATAATAATAGTAACAACTGGTATTTATTAATGGCTAATTCATTATGTTCTCAGTCAAGAAACATTAAATAGAGCAACATATATAATTTACATTTTTGTAATATTAAATCCATGATAAAGATATAATAATCATGTACCTTTCTGCATGAGTAACAATAAATTACAACTAGAAGAAATTCTGAAATTAAAATATATGAATAAAAATTATAAAAATGACTCAGCCTTTGAAAATCAAGTTGGGAAGAAATGAATGAGTATATAATTGCTCTAAATAATATGGTTAATGTATTTGGCTAAATAAGTAATAACTATGATGGGTAGAACATGAAATCTAAATTAACTTTTACTTGTTTTTACAATGTTTACAAGTTGAATTATAAGTGAACTAAAAGAATTACAAATGAAATATCCAAAACAAAGAATAAGCTAGGTAATAATAACCATGCAAACCCATTACAAAAGAAAAGGAAAAAAAGGACCTCTGATATGACATTTTAGAAGAAAAGAAAATTATGTTCTCAATAGTCTCTTGTGCACTCAGAATTAACACATATAACTTATACGGTTAGTCAAAGTTACAATCACTAATAGACTCAGTATTAGAAATGCATATTGTGTTAAAGAATCAAACTGATACAGACCTTATCTAACTGAATAAAAATATCAAAAGAAAAACAAACATGAATAAAAAGGGGACATGAACACAGATACAAAAGAAACTAAAATTCAGTGCAAATTATGTTCTATTCTGTGGCAGTGCATATTAAAGTCATGATATAATCAAAAATAGTTGAGGAAAATATAAATGATCAAACTTGGCTTTATAAAAATGAGAAATCACCAAAATTTTTCCAAACAATTCAGTCAATAAAATGATAAACAATTGTTTAAATCCACAAAACAAGAATGTAAGAGTTGATAATAGGAGGTGAATTATGTTGACAACATTCTGAGAAAGAGTAAACAGATGGGGAAATGGCAACTGACTTCAACCAACAAAAGAAGTTCCAGCCTAATCTCTACAGAGAAAAATAACAAGGAGTCAGCCATTCCACTGTTACAAAATCCTAGAGAGACACAAAAGTGGCAGATACCATGTAGATGGTGGGGAACCATGTGGTCAAGGCAGGAAGACTTTGAAAGTATATGTGATAGCACTAGAATGTGGGCAGTGAAGCATAGCTCTCTCCTTCCCACACCTCACGCCACAAACACTCCGCCAATATGTTAGAGAACTTTAGCTTGAGAAATTGGACTCTTTGAGAAGCTACAGTTTATGATATTTGGGATTTCCCAACAAAAAGACATATAACTATCTAGTCATTCTCTGTAAATGTATGTCAACACTTGTCATAATTTTATATTAACTTACCCTCTATATAAGAGACCTATGACCTCAGTTTTAAATTAGCTTTTAAAGACTCCATTTTAACTGGGAGTGGAGACTCAATAATCACGGGACCTAGAAAAACGTCCAAGATGAAAGAGACAGATAAAAACATCAACAATAAAACAATAGCAATGTCAACAACAACAGAAAAGAGATTTAACAAAAGAGATGAAGTATAGGAAGCTTCCAAATGGTCATTAAAATCACTGCAAATTATGAGGCATTATTATATTTGTGAAGCTAGAACAGTATGATATATAGAGACACATTATAGTAACAAGACTTAGAGTTTAGAATTTAAATATATTAAAGAAAAAATAATGGCAAAACCATAAAAGCAATGGAAAAGTTGGAAGATAAAGTCAGTAAAATTACTCTGAAAATAGTAAAAAAGATCAACAGATGAACTTTAGAGAAGAAATTTTAGACACTCCAACCTCTGACAATAGGAATGTGTGGTAAAAAGGAAAAAAAAAAAAAAAAGGAATTATAAAAGAAAAATACAAAAACGTTTCCCAGAATTTAGTCCTTAGATGATTAAATGGGCTTGCCACATGCATTGCATGATGAATCACACAAACATATACACACACACATATCACGTTTTTGTGAAATTTCAGAACACCTCGTTTTAGAGGAAAAATCTTAAAAGCATTTTGGAATTGAAGAATAGCATCCATCTGTTCAGCAATAAGCCTGAATATTAGAAGATTAAGATGTAATTCTGTCAGTATTTCAAGAGAAACTGCTTGTTAGCTTAAGACTTCCATGGCCAATCAGACTATAACTCAAAGATGAGGTTAGATAAAGGCATTTTCAGAAATGAATCATAAAAATGTTTTTTGTTTTTAAATCTGTCATGTTTTCCATTCTTTATAAAATTGTGAAGGGTAGGCACCACTAAAGTGCAGAAGTAAAGTAAAAATAAGATTATGGGATACAGGACGTGGAAGAGGGAAGTCCCCCGATGGCCTTATATGTCAGTGCTTGAAGTGAATCACTCCTTATTACAGTGGAAAGACAGGGCTGTGGGAAGTGGGTCTCAGAAAAAAGGGAGGAGGAAGTACACGCAGTTGGAGAAGAAATAAAGACAGAGAGAGAATTTTAAGAGAGAAATTATAAATATTTTGAGTGTTTGAAAGGTGTTCAAGCATTTTGAAAGATTAGTGACCAGTATGTCACCCAACTGTAAGAACACTCGAAATAATTAGAAAACTAAGCAAATAACAACTAAGACAATTAGGGGCACCTGGGTGGCTCAATCGGTTGAGACTCAGACTCGTGATTTGGGCTTGGGTCATGGTCTCGGGATCCTGAGATTGAGCCCCTCCCCCACCACCCCCTTGCCCCATGGGCTCTGCACTCAGCATAGAATGCTTGTCCCTCTGCCCCTCCCATTCAGGCTCTCTGTCTCTCTCTCTCTCTCTCAAATAAATAATAAAATCTTAAAAAAAAAAAAAGACCCAGACAACTATTAAATCCAAGAAAAACAAATGTCTTGAAAAAGAGTCAGAATTAATATATTACTTGACTTTGCACAATGTTTTCATAGTTGTAGTAGTGTAAAAATTGTGCGTTTGTGCCACTGGTAATATGAAGGCTAGAGTAGTGCAGAAGAGCTCATGCCTCAACTGAAAAAGCAAAGTCAATAGATAATATCTTTTGAGAGTCTACTAAATTTGTTAAAATATTCATATTTTTTATTGAATTAAAATAAAACCTTATGGTAGGAAATAAGTTAAAAAGTAACCCTGACATGATCCCCAAGTCCTCACAGACATTCATTTTCTCTTGTCATTGTGTAGGTAGCTAGGTTTCTATTTTCTGTGAGGTTTGGAAGCTACTGGGTCAGCTGTAAATACTTAGATTTTCAAAAACTTTGTGTATGATCCAATCTCATATGCCCACACAATAAATATGTAATAAAATTTTAATCTTTATCATTATAATCACCATCTGCATCAATAACCCCACAGTCATGTCATAATCTTCTGCCAGAAGGTATTACATAAGAGGAGTGACATTAGTTAATTGGTGGCCTTTCCCTTCTAGCTGCTGCATGAAGGAATATTTGGTTGGATGAACTCAGTCAGAGAAACATGGTATTTGTATTTAAGACTGAACTTACCCATTCTTGAGGGCTTTCACATCAGTAGTTATCATTTGACAATCATTATCTTTCATAATGTCTCCTTAGTATTGCCTGAGCCAGTAGGTAGTAATAATTGAAATTCAACTACATATTTTTTTTTTTTTAAGATTTTATTTATTTATTTGAGAGAGAGAGAGAGCACGAGCAGGGCAGAGGGAGAGGGAGAAGCAGACTCCTTGCTGAGCAGGGAGCCTGACACAGGGCTCGATCCCAGGATCACGCAGTATCATGACCTGAGCCGACGGCAGATGCTTAACCTACTGAGCCACTCAGGTGCCCCTTAACCACATATTTTAAAAGAAATGTGCAACAGCATTCTTTCTTGGAAATAAACGACTTTATTTAGGTAGATAATGGGAAAGCATATGTACTTAGTAACTCTAAAGAGAAAATACCTTAATTTAACTAATAACTGTCTAGATCTAGAAAATGTCATGGTCTAATCTAAAACCCCCATTGTTTTTTGTTTGTTTGCTTAATGAATGAACGAATGCTATAATGACTGTCCAAGTTAAGTACCATGTTGAAAGGGCTTTCCTCCAACAGTTTTTTTTTTCTTTTTCTTTTTCTGCCCTCCATGTCAGCCTTTGCAAAATGTTGAAATGATTTGTCAGAAGTGGACATGCTTAGTAGTGCAGGCAGTTCATCAGACTAAGTGAATCTCAGTGCTCAGAAGAATGAAATTTAATAGAAAATAAATGAAGGTAACTGCAAAAAAGAACAGACTGTGCTTTAGATAACTACTAAAAGGAGTTTAAAAGAATCAAATAATTTGAAGTATTCAGTGTGCAATTCACTAAATTAAGAATTTTACTATATGCCTTATATAATTTAGTCATGTGTCAATTTAAACATTCAGAGAAAAACAGATAGTTTATAAGTAGAGCAATAAAACGCTGGTTTAAAACAATATATTTTCCAAATTTTATTGATTTTTCAAAACTATAAAACAATATTTTGTTATTATTGAATAATAATATTTTAATATTAAAGAATGATCTTTTACATTTCAAATATTAAGGTCTGCTAATAAACATGCATTTATATGTAGTAGCCATATTTGAATGAACTTGTTTGTTAATTAATTTTTTATCAATAGTGAACTTTTTAATATTATATGGCAAAAATATTTAGGTAGAAATTTTTATACTTGGGAGAGTTTTCTAAGGCTTTCAATATCATATAGTTTCTGCTCCAGCAATTGTTGGCACCTTTTTAAGATTGTCAGGAGGGAATTCATTAACATATACAACCAAATCTACATCTTTTATCAAAATACCATATAACCTGCATTCTTTGACAGATTAAAGAAAGCTATATCATAAATTTTGCAAATTGAGCCTCTGTTACGTAGCTTATCCAAATCATAGCTCTGCCATTTGCTTCTATGACAGGATTAAAAATAAGAGTCTGATAAAAACAAAATAAAGAAGACAGTCTGTTATTCTTCCCTAAGAAAACATTTGTCAGGAACCCTTCAAAAATAATTGAGAAGAAAATGTGTTAGGTTCTACAACCCAGTGAGTCATTTTAAGGTGCATCTGAGCATGTTAAAGAATTGTATTTTTTATGATCAACCTAGTTGTAAAATGATGTATTCCCAAAATTTTCTCAAACTTGCTTTAAAATAACTATTTTGCCTGATTTTAAGCTAAAGCATTTATTCCATTTAAAAAAATAAACTTTAAAATTTTCCCTAGGCTGACTCTCAACGTTTTATATTACACATATTTTATTGCTAAGTGCATTGTGCTATGATTTTTTGTTTGCAGCCCTATTCTGCTTTAGAAAAATGTAGTCTAGATTTTGGTTTTTAATTTTTCAGCTAAGTAAATTCATAGTTTCCTTTGAGAATGTGATGCTAAGAAGAATGATTTGTCAATCAAAGGAATGATCATATTTCAATTAAACAATAGCACTCATCAGTTTATCTTGTTTGTATACTTAATTTCTTCTAGTCATTTATAATCCATAGCAGAGCAGATGCATGCCTTTTCATCTTCCTATCTCCGATAATGTCTTGCATACAGCTCAATATAAGTTTATTAAATTTAAATGTATGTATAAAATTGTTTTCATAAAGCTATTGCTCAAAGATAAGACTGGCAAAAGCATTATTAGCCATTCATGTTCTATCAGGATTATAGTAGCTTGTTAAATTCTAGCTATCTTCTTTAACCTGATATATTAAAACATTTTTAATGTGAAATTTTATTATAAAGGAGGTTAATTTTGTTAAGTGAAAAGAACTTGCAAGATTAGAAGATTTTTATTTGATGCCATCTAATTTTACAATTGTCTACCTTGAGCAACTGTTGGTAACTTCAAATAGAGTGCATCTAGGAGTGATAATATAGTTACCTGTGCATGGCTCATGGCTACTTGATTCTCTTAACCTCTTATTCACTAACTCCCTCAACTCATTTATTCTGTCCTGCCTGCTATGAATCCTATTCTATCAATAACATGTATAAACTGCTTTATATATAGATATAAAATATTCTACTACTTAAGAGAAGCAAGGGGATATATAAATGATATAAAACAATGAGACAGGTTCCTCTCAGTTATACATTTTCACATCATTCTGCCTCTCAAATATTGAGTCCAAAATGAGGCAATGATCATTATAAGCAAAAAGGAATTTTCCTCCCAAATCAACTTCTACAATGTGATTCCAGGCTAACCTAATATGCCAAAATAGAAGTGTACTTTGGTTACTTGAATGACACAGTAATTAGTAAACACTAGTTATTTAGTGACTATTCATTGAACGAGCACATGTTTTTGTGTGTTTGTTTTACTTATAACCCCACTACAAGAATACTGAGTTATTAGTAGCCTAAGCACTAGACTAATAGCCAAAATTTCTGATTATGTAACTACTCTCTGACTAACTGCATTGCATTTTCAGAGACCTTTTTTTAACGACAATTTTCTCTCTCTTTTTTTTTTTTTGGTATTGATTTACAAAAAGCTTTTGCAACATTGAGATCCATAAATATAGTAGTTTAAACAAGATAGATTCATATTTCTCTCTCATGTAGCAATCCAGAGGTAAACATTGAAGGACTGGTAAAATGACACCATCATCCTCTGCATGTGGATTTCATCTCTGCATCCAAAGTGGTTGATCCATCTCTCACCTTCCCAGTCAGCAGGAAAAAGAAACACAGAGGATACTCAAAATGCATATATTTGGAGGGCATACCTGGAAATGCAGAATTCACGTCTGCTCCCGTTGCACTGGCCAGAATTTCCATCACTTGACCATACCTACTGCAACGTAAGCTGGGAAAAAGAACCCAGTTGGAGACAGGGAAGGGGCATTTGTGCTCAGCTAAAAGCCAGGAGTTCTAGTGTAAAAAATGAAGGGCAACAAGAAAAATGAAGGTAGACAAGTAAAAGTCTTTACTACATTGTGCTTCTTACTTTGTGTAAAGTAGATCATAATAACACTTTGCATAGATACTAGCTTCTCATTCAGCTTCATTGAAATAGATTACATGATAAAAATCATAGTTAAAATGCCCTTTTTCCCCCCTAGCTTGGATACTACTGGTTACTTTATCATTTTAGTGAAGATACTGTTTCTATAAATGTCTTAAATGCTTCGTTGGGACCTATCTCTTATCAAATGATGAGGGTTCTTGAGATTTTATTCCCCTTATAAAACAAAAATATAAATCCTCTTTATTTTTTAATTTTTGGGTAAATTATCAGGAACAGACCAGACAGGTGAAATACAATGATAAAATTAGGCATATCTAGGTTTCCTTATCAACCCATGTTTTCAATTATATTTAATTAATACCTTTTTAGAAATTTGGTCATTCGATTCTTAAGCAACATTTATTGATTACCTATTCAACTTTGTGTATAATGCCAGATGAATATATCACTGTAGGACAATGAAGAAAGCAGAGATTAATTACATTGGGATTGCATAGCGGGCCTCCTATAAGAGCCAAGTTTTAAAACCCCCAAATAAGATTCAGGGGTGAATATGTGTTTGACAAATGGATGAAGGTATAGCTAAAAAGTGTGTGGTAGGAAGAAGATACTCTCAGCAGAAGGAGCCACATTAATGGTTGTATTCTGAGTTGAAATCCCATGGTTTGTCTAGGAAATTACTAGTTTAATGTACATTATATGTACAGACTATATAGTAATTAGAGGATGCTGAAGAAGGAAAGTCTATTCTATACCTGCAATCACAGTTCCCTTATATACAGGTCCTTGCATTGTATCCAATGGACAGAACAGGGCAGACCTCCATGAAGGACAAAAAGGTGGGGTTGAGGCAGATGAATGATTTTCATATTCTTCCCCACTTTCACTCCTTCTGTGTCAAATTTTTGTTGCTTTTCACAGGAAGAACTGGTGTAAATTTGATTTTTTTTTTCTGTATCTCTGTATTGCATATAAGATATAGTACAAAGTACTTTTAAGGCATAAAAATCCTTCTATGTTCTCACAGTTGCTTACTTCTACAACCTTATTCTTAATGCTCCCCTAACTCCTATATTTTTTATAATTTTTTAAATTTATTTTTTTATTTAAATTCAATTAATTAACATATAATGTATTACTAGTTTCAGAGGTAGAGGTCAGTGATTCATCAGGCTTATATAATACCCAGTGCTCATTACATCACATGCCTTCCTTAATGTCCATCACCCAGTTACCCCAACCCCCAAACCCCCTTCCCTCTAGCAACCCTCAGTTTGTTTCCTATTAAGAGTCTCTTATGGTTTGTCTCCCTCTCTGATTTCATCTTAGTTTATTTTTCCCTCCCTTCCCCTATGATCCTGTTTTGTTTCTTAAATTCCACATATGAGTGAGAACATATGATAATTGTCTTTCTCTGATTGACTTATCTCATTTAGCATTATACTGTTTAGTTCCATCCATGTCATTGCAAATGGCAAGATTTCTTTTTTTTTTTTTTTGATGGCTGCCCTAACTCCTATATTATGATCTCACAATATTTATTTCCTAAGATAAACTAGGATAAATTCAACAAGTTTTCCCTGAATTTTTTCTCATTGGCTAAATACTATTCATTATTTACAGATCTCTCTCTTTATTCTATGTTATTCAACCATGCTTAATTCACCTTTTTATCCTCAGTAGTAAACTTAGTATAAGTGTTTGGCATAAAATAAATAATTGTGAAATGTTGAATTAATGCTTGGAATGGTGGAGCATTTTTAATCCCTGGAGTTTAAGGAGGGTTTCTAGGACTATTTCTTAAAGATGAAAAAAAGGACAGTTCAAATGTCAAAAGAAGAGCTACACTAAATTAAATGGCTACTATGTTCTCTTTTGAACTTATTATATATAATATGTAACAAATATTCATTCATATTGTTTCTTCAAGTGTTGCAGATGGTTATACTCCTCTATTCATTCTCTTTCCAGAGTTAGTTTTCACTAACAAATAATGAAAAATTAAAGTTTGTGTATATACAAACACATGCATACATACATACACACATGATGAATTCGCAGTGAACTATTCAAATTGCATAATCATACTATATTTTCTTATTCTTATTTCTTATTCTTTTTATTAAGATTTAATGGGTTGTCCTTATTTTGAGCATATTTGGCATAACTCAAAATGGAATGTAAAGAAAGAATATAAAGAAAGAATGTAAATTAGGAGCTGGAAAAGAGCTCCTTTCTGAAATAAAGACATGACCAATACTAA
Source organism: Neomonachus schauinslandi (assembly GCF_002201575.2). Taxonomy (NCBI): domain Eukaryota; kingdom Metazoa; phylum Chordata; class Mammalia; order Carnivora; family Phocidae; genus Neomonachus; species Neomonachus schauinslandi. The sequence goes on along the minus strand of NC_058408.1, from coordinate 16,518,138 downwards.
CACACTAGGAAGGATATTTGCTAGAAGGTTTACAATTTTGAACAAAATGAAAATGATTTCTAATCATGGCATAAAGAACTGCAAAATTTGTGAGAATAATTTCTAGTTTGGAGCCTGGAGACCTAGAGGTAGCAGAGGCAATGTCAGAAACAGAAACCACACTGGGAAGTCATTTCTCTATCAGGGGTACAGCAAAACAAAACAAAACTGTTGTAGATACTTCATTTTTGTTTAAGCCCACTCAGTGGAGCAGAACATAAAGGCAAAACTAAAATGGAATAAAACATACAACAAATATATAGTAATCACATTTCAACTTCTGGTAAATGTTGACTGAGCAAGGAAAAGTAGTTACTGGTTAAAAAAAAAAAAATACAGTAAGTCGTGGGGCTTTCCTTTATCCCTGCTTCTTGCTTAAGTGGCTTAAACTTTCTGAAGTAGACCGTGAACTAAAATCTAACAGAATATAAATATAAGGAAAATGTATACAGAATGTAACTTCAATACTCAAACAGCAGATAATCACTTTACAACTTGCTTTATTCTCTTCTAAGAATAGGGACTGTAAATTATAAATAAGAAGCTCTCAAATGCAAATTAAATAGAAATATTCAGTCAATTTTAAGGGTCAATTAGAAGTAACCAGGTATCAGGAAGATTCAAAAATTATTGGGTGATAAAAATAGCACTTAATCTATATGTCAGAGAAACATGATTTGTATTATTCTTTAAAAAATGACGGGTGCAGATGGTACTATCCCTGATCAGAAAAATGTTAAATCAACAGATGCTGAAATATTGCAAATTTTGAAAAAATAAATGATACCAGTCCAGTAAGGGAACTATTTATATATTCCTTGCAAATATAACTTTGAAAATATCAATAAGGAATAAACTTTAAAAGAAGAGTTGCTTCAGAAACATTATGAAAGTGTCTTTAAAATAAAACAGTGCTTTGCATGCAGGGAAAACAATGCGCTTACAAGTTTTATGTAAGAGGATATCAGAAAAATAGATGATAAGGCATTAGACTATGATTAACAAACAAACCTGATAAACTTCAGGTTTTAGCTTAAATGTTATTTTCTTAATACACCTTTCCTGAGTCTTTGTATTCTAAATTAGCTTCTATTGCTATTCCTTTTTAGGAACTAATTGTATATCTATGTATGTAATTATTTGCTCACCACGTGTCTCTTTCATTAAATTATAAACTTTAAGGAAGATCCATCTTTTTTGCTCATCAATCAATGAATCATATAGTAGGCACTGTATAAATATTTAATCAAATGCATGGTTTACGTAGAGGAGAGCTAGCATTTGTAAGATACATTTGTTATTTTTTATATTTATGGGAAAGACAATTACTTAGCCACAGTGCAAGATATAAGATTAAGTGACACCTTTGAGTGCCCTCTTTTCCCAAATGTAATCGAAATTATAGAAAAGTTAATCAAAAAAGGGGGAAAAAAAACCCACATCATAATAGCAAGGATATAAGCAATATTCCTAATGCAGCCTGAGATAACCTCTGTATTCAGAATCAGCAGGGGCAAAGAATGGAAGGGAGAGAGAATGGAAGAACGGAAGGGAGGGGTAAAAAATACATAATATTCAATGAAATATTTTCACAAGAGTTGTTCTGTATGACAAATTTTGTAAAACCAGAGGGGAGAGAGATGCTTCGAGTATGAGAAATACAGAAAGAGATGAGAGAGAGTGGGAAGGAGAGAAAACTATAAATTTGGTCCTGACTTTAGAAACATTCTTCATATAGAGGCAAATAATCCATGGTTAAAATCCTACTACTTGATTATGTGATGAATTATACATAGTTATCCCTATAATATCCACAACTCTTGTTTCTTTTTTCACATTATATGCTAAACCCATAGGCCCAGGAAAATAATATCAGCCAGGATTCAGCATGGAGAAAAAGAATCTATTGTAGTTATTGTTTTTGCTAGAAGGAATGTAATACGTGGTACTAAATAAAATATAGTGATAACCGGAGAAGTAGATTCTAGTCTTCATATACATGAATTAATTCCAGAACATGAGCAAACTGGCTCAAGCCAGTGAGCTAGCTACTTTTTTATATTAAAATATTATTGACTATATTCCCTATCCTGTACTTTTTATATATGTGACTTATACTTCAGTTTGTATTTCTCTTTTTTTTAAGATTTTATTTATTTATTTGACAGAGAGAGACACAGCAAGAGAGGGAACACAAGCAGGGGGTGTGGGAGAGGGAGAAGCAGGCTTCCCGCTGATTGGGGAACCTGATGCGGGGCTCGATCCCAGGACCCTGGGATCATGACCTGAGCCAAAGGCAGACGCTTAACGACTGAGCCACCCAGGTGCCCCTTCAGTTTGTATTTTTTAATGCAATTTGTACCTTCAAGTATTTCACCCATTCCCTCTACCTCCCCTCTGGCACCCACCAGTTTGTTGTCTGTATTTAACAGTGTGTTTGTTTTTGTTTGTTTGTATGCATTGTTCTTTTAGATTCCACCTATAAGTGAAATTATATGATGTCTTTCTCTGCCTTTTCACTTAGTATAATACCCTCTTGGTCCATCTGTGTTGTTGTAAATGGCAGGATTTTATTCTTTTATATGGCTGAGTAATATTTCATTATATATATATATACCACATCTCTTTTATACATTCATCTACAGATGGATACTTGGGTTGCTTCTATATCTTGGTTATTGTAAATAATGCTGCAATAAACATAGGGGTGCATATATCTTTCCAATTAGTGTTTTCTAGCTAGCTATTTCTGTATTGGACAATATAACTTAAGCCAATAGAAGAGATGAATGATAGGGTTGATAGATTAATGTTCTAATTTTGTGAGTCAAAACAATTACTCAAACTTGATAGAACAAAAAATAAGTATTTGTGTGTTTTCTTTAAATTTATAGAGGTGATCAAGATAAAGACCAAAAATATTAATAAAACTCAACAATAAGACAAAGGAGGAAGGTGGAAAAGTAGAGTGAGGAATACATAAGCCATTTTTCACAATTTATGGTAGGGAAGCAAATTATACAAGTTTAGTCAGCAAACTAAAAAGCAATATAGGGGGCGCCTGGGTGGCTCAGTCGTTAAGTGTCTGTCTTCAGCTCAGGTCATGATCCCAGGGTCCTGGGATCGAGCCCCGCATCGGGCTCCCCGCTCAGCGGGAAGCCTGCTTCTCCCTTTCCCACTCCCCCGCTTGTGTTCCCTCTCTCACTGTGTCTCTCTGTCAAATAAATAAATAAAATCTTTTAAAAAAATAAAAAGCAATATAGTTTATTATTAGACTTACAATATTTAGAGTTTGGAGAATACCACCTAAAGCCAAAATTAAACTGTTACAAGGACTTGCCTCTTAAAGGTACGATTGGAAGTGCTGGGAAGTAGGGCCTGTGGTTTTTACTTTCATGGTTGCCAAACTATGATGGTTGATTTATCTGTATTATATCCACATTTAATTTTGATAATTTTTTTAAAAAAATTATTTATCTGAGAGAGAGAGAGAGGGAGAGAGCATGCACAAGGGGGGCAGGGGCAGAGGGACAGGGAGAAGCAGACTCCCCGCTGAGCAGGGAGCCGGACATGGGGCTCAATCCCAGAACCCTGAGATCATGACCTGAGATGAAGGCAGATGCTTAACCGACTGAGCCACCCAGGCACCCCTAATTTTAAGTACATATGATGAAGTGTGAACAAAGAAATTAAGGGTTAGCGATCTGTGTCAGTGAAAAATATTCAATGAAAGCTCAGATCCTGACCTCTACTCTGTAGGAGTACTGACAACACTGACCCCACCTTTGGCCCTCTACCTTGTTCATATCTCTGCAATGACTTCCCTTGGGACTATGTGTTCCAGGCTCCTTGGAGGTTAAAGCATGCCCTGACTGGAATGCAGGAAGGCTTGTCCTGATCTTCCCTAAAGCACACGGAAGGCACCACTTCAGCTAACTAGTAGAGATGATAGGCACACAGGTGGTGCCACTTTAGCT
>NC_058408.1:16313778-16514112 GCF_002201575.2 Neomonachus schauinslandi | reverse complement strand
AGATGATAGGCACACAGGTGGTGCCACTTTAGCTAACTAGTAGAGATCCTCCCACGAATAGATGGTGCCTCTTTAGATAACTATCCTTAGACCTCATCACAAAGCCCACACCAACCCTCGCTCTATAAAGGCTGTGGATTAAGGTATAGACAGTGGGGAGAAGAGTCTTGTAGCATCTGTATTGTCTGCCTGCCTGATTCCCTCTGTTGGTAAGTTACCCAGAATAAAACTGTAAATGGTATGGGGTGCCTTGAATCATTTTTCAGTCTCAAAGTGCCTTCTGTATCTAGAGGATACTTTACTGGCCCTACTCCATTTTTAAGGATGTCCCGGTAGTTTTTTGACTTGGTCTTTTTCATTTTTGTTTCCTGTTAAAGTACAGAAGACTTCTGCTGTAGACTCACAGGTTTACCTATTGTACTATAACAGTATTATCTGTCAACAGTACGGTTATGACCTTTATTTAAGATTCAAATATTTGGTCAATTTATGATGTCTTAATCTTTTTATATCTTCCCTTTTTAAATGTTTCAATGAGTGCTATATTGCAATAAAAATGTAATACAAAAAAAAAAAGCACCAAGACAAGAGGATCTGAGATTCAACAGATGTTAGGTTCCAAATTCATATTCTTTCCAACTCCCAGCAATGGTCTTTGTCATGCCAAAATGTTGCTTTCTTTGGTCATTTCTCTTTTTCTGCATCCTGGAGGAGAGATCTTTCCTGATAGCCATCTTCATTTAGTTGTTGTTGTTTTGGTTTTTATTGTTTGTGTTTCTTAGATTTGGTTGTTTGTTGCTGTAGAGTAAAGCTGTATTTCCAGGAAACTGTATAAATATTAAATGGCATGTTAAGTGAAAATGAACTGTCAAGGTTCACTACTAGAAAATGAGTCAGAGTAAAACTTTATTTTCACCTTTGTTCTTAGACTAACATGAACTATTTTAGAGAAGCCTTTCTTTTTTTTCTTTTTTTTCTTATTATGTTACGTTAATCACCATACATTACACCATTAGTTTTTGATGTAGTGTTCCATGATTCATTGTTTGCATATAGCACCCAGTGCTCCATGCAGAACGTGCCCTCTTTAATACCCATCATCAGGCTAACCTACCCACCCACCCCCCCCTCCCCTCTAGAACCCTCAGTTTGTTTCTCAGAGTCCATAGTCTCTCATGGTTCGTCTCCTCCTCCGATTTTCCCCCTTCATTCTTCCCTTCCTGCTATCTTCTTCTTCTTTTTTTTGACATATAATGTATTATTTGTTTCAGAGGTACAGGTCTGTGATTCAACAGTCTTACACAATTCACAGCACTCACCATAGCACATACCCTCCCCAGTGTCTATCACCCAGCCACCCCATCCCTCCCACCACCCCCACTCCAGCAACCCTCAGTTTGTTTCCTGAGATTAAGAATTCCTCATATCAGTGAGATCATATAATACATGTCTTTCTCTGATTGACTTATTTTGCTCAGCATAATACCCTCCAGTTCCATCCACGTCGTTGCAAATGGCAAGATTTCATTCCTTTTGATGGCTGCATAATATTCCATTGTACATATACACCACATCTTCTTTATCCATTTATCTGTCGATGGACATCTTGGCTCTTTCCATAGTTTGGCTATTGTGGACATTGCTGCTATAAACATCGGGGTGCACGTACCCTTCGGATCCCTACATTTGTATCTTTGGGGTAAATACCCAGTAGTGCAATTGCTGGGTTATATGGTAGCTCTATTTTCAATTTTTTGAGGAACCTCTATACTGTTTTCCAGAGTGGCTGCACCAGCTTGCATTCCCACCAACAGTGTAGGAGGGTTCCCCTTTCTCTGCATCCCCGCCAACATCTGTCCTTTCCTGACTTGTTAATTTTAGCCATTCTGACTGGTGTAAGGTGGTATCTCATTAAGGTTTTGATTTGGATTTCCCTGATGCCGAGCGATGTTGAGCACTTTTTCATGTGACTGTTGGCCATTTGGATGTCTTCTTTGGAAAAATGTCTGTTCATGTCTTCTGCCCATTTCTTGATTGGATCATTTGTTCTTTGGGTGTTGAGTTTAAGAAGTTCTTTATAGATTTTGGATACTAGCCCTTTATCTGATATGTCATTTGTAAATATCTTAGAGAAGCCTTTCTTGAAGTTTAACAGAACTTCATATCTTTGTGACATGAGAGTTCTCATACTGTTAAAATATACACGCAGATTTGTGCAGTCACAATACTATGTAAGTGCTAGATATGTTAACAACAAAAAACAAAAAAATTCAGAAGTGTTTTCTCTACTTCCAGGTTAGAATATAGAGATTAGAAACTGTGAATATGTTTGTCTTCAGAATGTTATGTTAATACGGCAAACATAGTAATAAAACGGGAGAGGAAAATAGTGTTTTTACAGGAAAAAGGGAATGGAAAAAACTTAAGAAAAATCAAATCTCTATAACACTTTTAACATGTCATGTTATCTTATGTATAATTAAGTAGAGAATAATAATCTTGGAAAGCCTTAGGAAAAGTAGTTTCAAATGTGAAAATTCTACGGAATAGGTCTGATAAATTTTAAAATATATCTATGCATGTTATAGACAGAATCTTTTGTCTATTTCAGTGAAGTAATGCATAAATATATTCTCATCACTGGGCCAAAAATAATTGCTAAAACATAAATTACAATTTTAGATTTTACTCATGAAAAATTTTACTTTTCAGAGACACCAGATATATTGCCTAAAATAATTTGGTAACCACAGATCTTCAGTACTAATTTTTGTTCCTTGATTTTTTTTTTTCTTTTGAATCCATGCAGTCTGTGTGGTGCTGATGCTACTGACATCTTTTAATGTAAAACTTGAAAACTCTGCATATGAAGATATTATGAGTCTATGGAGAAACATATAAATAATGGATTTTGCTGCTGCCTCATCTCATTGAAAACAATTATTACAAAGCAAGTTCAAATACAGTTAAATCTTGAGCATGGTATTTGTAGGAAAAGGCAATAAAGCCAGTTTTTACAGTGTTGCTTCACTGTGATATTTTGTATCTGTTAGAATGTATGTCTGAGTTGATAGCTGTCAGGGAGTCAGGCAATTTAAAATGTATTATCAATTGTGAGATAAGGCCCCATGCTTGACAAGCTTTAGGAAATGCTGGCACACTACACAGTATGCTTGAAAGAAAGTGATGTAAGTTTTATTCATGATTAAGAAATCAAAAAGACTTTTTGTCTATGTACTAAGAGCCCTAGAAGCCAATAAGAACAAGCTCTTCAGACATGAAAACTGATTTAATCTCCTTATTTGACTATGCATACATATGTTCTGATCCCTACCCCACCCTCAGGCTAGAAGGTCTATCTATTTGCTGCCCTGTGAAGTCAGATACTTGGCAGAAAGTTCCAGATAAGAGCTCCAAAATGTACAGATGCACTTTATTTAGAGCAATATATGCACTCTATAAGTATTCACTAGGTTTTTGATATAGAGATATGTTAAATATCAATTAAGTTTTACAATAAGTATGCATCAGATTTTCTGGTCAAACAATACTCAGAAATGAATTATAATAAAGCCCAGTATAGCAATTGTAGCTGCCCTAACAGCATCATTATTTTCCATTTAGTTACCATGTGGCCTATTAGTATTTGTGGCAGTATTCATTAGGTTTTTCAAAATAGAAAACTTTTCAACTTTATTGACAACAATTTGGGGTTTTTTCTAATTAAGTTTTTAATTTTAATTTCAATATACTTAACATACAGTGTTATATTAGTTTCAGGTATACAATATAGTGATTCAACAATTCTATACATCACTCAATGCTCATCATGATAAGTGTGTTCTGAATCCCCTTGATCCATTTCTACCCATCCCCCTACCCAACCTCCCTTCTGGTAACCATCAATCTGTTCTCTATAATTGTCTGTTTTTTTCTTTGTCTCTTTTTTTTCTTTATTTTGTTTCTTAAATTCCACACGTGAGTGAAATCATATGGTATTTGTCTTTCTCTGACTTATTTTGCATAGCATTATACTATCTAGCTCCATCCATATGGCAAGATTTCATTCTTTTTTGTGGCTGAATAATATTGTATATGCATCTTCTTTTTTTTTTTTAAGATTTTATGTATTTATTTGACAGAGAGAGACACAGCGAGAGAGGGAACACAAGCAGGGGGAGTGGGAGAGGGAGAAGCAGGCCTCTTGCTGAGCAGGGAGCCCAATGCGGGGCTCAATCCCAGGACCCTGGGATCATGACCTGAGCCAAAGGCAGACGCTTAACGACTGAGCCACCCAGTCGCCCTTATATGCATCTTCTTTATCCATTCATATTGATGGACACTTGGGCTGCTTCCATAATTTGGCTATTGAAAATAATGCTGCAATAAAGATAGGGGTGCATATATCTTTTTGAATTAGTGTTTATATATATATATATTTTTTTTTTGGATAAATACCTAGTAGTGTGAATACCAGATTAATAGAGTAGCTCTATTTTCAATTTCTTGAGGAATCTCCATACTGTTTTCCAAGTGGCTGCACCAGTTTGCATCCCCACCAACAGTGCGTGAGGGTTCCTCTTTCTCCACATCCTTGTCAACACTTGTTGACACTTCTTGTGATTTTTATTTTAGCCATTTTGACAGGTGTGAGGTGATATCTCATTGTAGTTTTGATTTGTATTTCCCTGACAATGAGTGATGCTGAGTGTCTTTTCATGTGTTTGTTGACAATCTGGATGTCTTCTTTGGAAAAATGTCTCTTTGTGTCTTCTGCCAATTTGTAACTGGATTATTTGTTTTTTGGGTGTTGAGTTATATCAGTTCTTTATATAGTTTGGATACTCTTTATTGGATTATCATATCTTCTTCCATTCTGTAGGTTTCCTTCTAGTTTTGTTGACTGTTCCTTTTGTTGTGCAGAAGATTTTCATTTTGATGTAGTCCCAATAGTTTATTTTTGCTTTTATTTCTCTTGCCTCAGGAGACACAGCTAGAAAAATGTTGCTATGGCTGATATCAAAGAAATTATTACCTGTGCTCTCTTCTAGGATTTTTATGTTTTCCTGTGTCACATTTAGGTCTTTAATCCATTTTGAGTTTATTTTTGTGTATGGTGTATGAATGTGGTCCAGTTTCTTTTCTTTTCTTTTTTTTTTTTTTTGCATGTAGCTGTCCAGTTTTTCCAATACCTTTTTTTTTTTTTTTTTTTAAGGGGGTGGTCTTTTTTCCATTGTAAATTCTTGCCTCTTTTGTTGAAGATTAACTGACCTTTTTTCTTTCTTTACTAAAGATTTTATTTATTTGAGAGAGAGCATGCATACATGAGAGAGCAAATGTGTGGGGCAGGGGCGAGGGAGAGCACGCTCCCCACTGAGCAGGGATCCTGACAAGGGACTCGATCCCAGGACCCTGGGATCATGACCTGGGCTGAAGGCAGATGCTTACCCAACTGAACCACCCGGGTGCCCCTAATTAACCTTTTAATCATGGGTTTGTTTCTGGGCTTTCTATCCTGGTCCATTGATCTATGTCTCTATTTTTGTGCCAATACCATACCATACCATACTGTTTTGATTACTACAGCTTTGTAGTATAACTTGAAATCTGGATTGTGACACTTCCAGGTTTGTTTTTCTTTTTCAAGATTGTTTTGGCTATTTCAGGTCTTTTGTGGTTCCATACAAATTTTAGGATTATTTGTTCTAGTTCTTGGAAAAATGCTGTTGGTGTTTTGATAGGGATTGCATTAAATCTGTAGATTGCTTTGGGTAGTATGGGCATTTTAACAAAATTTGTTCTTCTAATCCATGAGCATGAAATCTTTACATTTGTTTGTGTCATCTTCAATTTCTTTCATTAATGTTTTATAGTTTTCAGAGTACATGTCTTTCACCTCCTCGGTTAAGTTTATTTTTAGGTATTACTTTGGGGATAACAATTTGTTTTTAATATTTGATAGGATTGTGAGAGAAAGAAAAGATCAATGATTACCAAATAAAAAATAATCAGTAGGATATATAAATAACATGATATATTATTTCAGAATATAACTAATCATGATATTAAAATTGATATACAACTAAATATTCACTGATAAGACAAAACACTTATGATGTGCAATTTTTCCCACACCAGTGTTCATTACAAACAGTGATAACACACTATAGTCTTCCAATAATGTATCTGAAATGTAACTGTATGTGGATACTTGCCATAACATGGTATGTTTCTTTAATACTTGTACTGTGTGCAGCTATTCATCATTTTAAGAAAAAGAAACAATTTTGGAGGCTTATACAATATATGACAAGCAGTATTATAATATGTGGGAATAAAGTAGTGATAAAGACTCTGAATTTTTTCATGAGGAAGACAATTAAAAAAAGATAAATATATAATATGAGGGAGAGATCAATGCTATTAAAAAAATAAGGCAGGGTAAAAATATAGACAATAGAAACAGAACCCTAAGGTTTTTCTGAGATTGTATTTGAGCAATGACCATCTGTTAGCATTATGAAGATGAGAGAGGTGACAAAGCCATTGAAAAAGCAGGTAGCTAATGAGGGCTTCCAAGCAGGTATACCTAGCATAGAAGTCTAGGTGACAGCATTACAAGAAATGCAAACTTGAAATGTAGTCATTGCAGCATAGAAATTACTGATTAAATTGTATCTTTATTATACAAGAGTTTACCATTTGGTGTTTCTAAAGAATTTTGAGAAATAAAGTTAGAAAGGAAACTTGCAAGCAGGAGGTGTTGAGGTAAAGGGCATTTTATGCTTTTCTAATGATTTTTTTTGTTTGTGTAGCCATGTAATCAATGTTAGGATCATTATTTTGCAGTTTAATTCTAGGGGGAAAAGATGATTCATTGTGGGGGAAAATGCAGAAAGATCATTTGTGAGGTTATTTTTGGGTCCTGAAAAATTGACGATTGGGATTTGATATTGGTTAATGACAATGGGAGTAAAGAAGAGCAACAGATTCAGGAGAAATTTCATAAATAAGTCATGAATGACTCTATAACTGACCTCATATGGAAACTAATAAACAGGAAGGTACAAAGATAACTGGGGACTTATTATAAGACTTAGTAGGTAGATAATGTAATCACATACCATGATTATATGCTTTGTGCTTTTTTAACTATCTTCAAATATATATTCATCCCCAGATTAAATATATTTTATTTATGGCTTGGTGTTTAATGTGATACTAGCATAATTATGTCAGAATAATCTTTTAGAATCTTTCAAGAAAAAATAATATATTCACCAATAACTTTACGTAACCATAAAATGTGGAAGTTTATGTAAAGGAAGAGCAATGTGAAATACAAGTTCAAAGGGAGAGGACAAATTTCTGAAGCAGAGGTCACAGTGCAGATTTCATAGTAAAAAGAAGGGAATATGGACCCTTATTTACTGTTAATCATTTTATGCTTAATACTCATTGAAACTTCAACACAAAACCCCTATGATATAATGACATGAGAGGCACTTCGGCCATTCTGCATAATATGCAGCGGCTATCACCAGCTTCCAGGTTGTCACACCTTTCTCACTCAGGAAGTTGAATTTAAAAACCTGTCACTAGCTGAGCATGATACATCAGGACTTCCACAATCCAATCCCAAGAAGTGATTTCTATGTTTACAGATCTTTATAACCACGGATAATAGCAACAGCATGGAATAGAATATTCTGCAGTAATTCTCTATATCAAGATGATTTTTGCATCCATGATATAATGTTTTTATCAGGGTAATGAGAGAACCCAACTCTTAATGCCCCAAATGAAAAAAAGAAAAATTATCTAGGGTCATTTTCAATCATCTCAGGTGTAAAAGAGGCTAGGATAATGTTGATGGTAGGAAGAAATTGTTAACAAGTATACAAGTCAAAGCCTATTGATAAATATATAATGAAGACAATCATGAGTAAATCCAGTAAGAATGTATATTTCCATTTTAACTTCCATTTACTGAATACAGTGAATTATATTGTGCCCTTACATAAGAACTTGAAGTTTAAACATTAAAGCAAAATGGCAGGAAAGTGCATATATAAAGACAGACATTTACATCTAAAGAAGAGTTTAAATGGATAAAATGATTTTCATTCATAGCTTCAAAATCAATTTTACTATTGATTTTTTTCAAACATATATATTGGAATTTCAGATAATTAGCATTTAAGCCTTTTTGAAAAGAAAAATGCAAGTAAAATAGACCATAATTTGATGTAAGCAATATTTTAAAATTGTGAAATTGTTGACTTCATTTCAATTACATTGGAAGAAATCCAGCTCTTTTCTTAATTGCAATTTTCTCATCAGCATGCACTATTGATCTTTGAAATGAACCAAGCAAATTTTATTAAGGCAATTGTTTTGTGTAGTATCATAAACAATAAAAAAAAAATCAATATGGCAAAAGTATAGGGACTTTTTGCCATTAGAGTTGACAACACATGAACAAAGTGGTAACATTCAACTCCCTTCTCCACGATGCTCAATGCCTGGAAAGGAATTCTTTTGGAAGAATGTTCAAATGGGTTTCTAGCTAAGTCAAAGGGAGAAAGGGAGAAAGAGCTATATATTTGTATGGTTAATAATCATAGCCTAGAGATGTAAAAATAAATCTTTCTATGTGATCATCTACTCCTTTACTCTTCAATTATATAATCTCATTGAAGTGAATAAAGATTTTTCTCAAATTAGGATGTGGTAATAAGCCGATCAATAATATGACATTCACTTGAAGGGTTATCAATCAAAGCCTTATTACCATGCCCCCCGGAAACCATCTCGTAACAAGTTATAACAGAGCCATTGTTTGGGGGCCTATGATGACCCTTGCCTCCATCTCAAGATCTGTCCGAAGGAGAATTCTCCAGAGGCTGCCATCTACCTTGGGTACCTGCAAAGAAAATCCTTACACTGCAGCCTTGAAAGCTAAGGAGAGAAGTTGCCTTACTTCATCATGTTAATACTAATGATATAGCTTTTGCTAATTGCCCTGCGTCCTTTGAAAGATTTCGTAAACTCACCATGTCTCACACTCCCTGGTGGTTTCTTCCTTTAAGTCCAGATACCCTTTTTTGTTTATTTGTTTGTAGTTTTACTGAGTAGTTTTATGTATTTGGAAGGGAATCTGGGATTCTTGCATCTGCTCAAGCTATAGCAGTTCGAGTTTACTCTTCAACCCACTCCAAAGTAGGTTCTGTCTCCTCAGTTCTCTTGAAAGTGCTGATCACTTCTGGTCTCAACCCTGTGATATCCAACAAATTCTTCCCCATCTTGACTTGACTTGGCATCTTAGCATCATTGGCCACTGTTAACCTATCCCTCCTCTTTTTTTTTTTCTCTTCAGTCTATGGGACACATTTATCTGGATTTCCTATTGCCTCAACAGGCATTTCTTGGCCTCACTTGCTAGTTTTTCTTCCTTTATTTTGACTCTAAATATTGAAATGTGGAAGATCTTTTTTCCTCTTTTCTCATTATGCTCTTTCTTGAGATGATCTCATTCAGCCCTGTGTTTCAAATGCCAAATGAAAACCTTTATTTTTCTCCTTTTTCTAGTGATTTTCAATAAGTTTCATGAATTCTTTCAAAATATAGAATTTCTCTACTACTTTTCACAATGCCACTAACCTCGTTCAACATGACTTTCACCTTAACGCGTGTAAAAACCTTTTAAATGATCACTCTGCTATTACTTCCCCACCCCTAACCATTCTCTATCTACCAACCAGAATGATCTAAAATAGAATGATTTTAAACCAGAATTATTGAAAAACATAGATCACCTCATTTTTTTATAGAAAATGCATCAATTACTTAATGAAAATTCAAAATTTATATCATAGCCAACAAGAAGTAAATCATAATTCTATTATCTGATTCTTTACACACTTACCTGTTCCATATGGAATTCCTTTCTCATCTGTGGACCTGCCGATCTCATTTCTTCCTTAGGCAGGCCTAGCCCTTATTGTTTTTGGGGTGGACTGCTCTTCTACATTCTCTTTACCCAGCTGCCTATTTCTCATTATCCGAGCCTCAGGTGTGCAGATAGGCCTTCTCTGCCAAATCTATCTGAAATAGTGATCAGACTTCTGCTTCCCTCATTCTCTAATACCTCATCTGATTATTTCTTCATTAAACATTTTATAATCTGTAATTATTTTATTCATTTGCTTAAACTTTAAATCCTCTTTCTCCTATCCATTATAAGGTATGCCCCATGAGTGTTCCTATTTATTTCACTTGTGGTTGTATTTCCAATGTGTCCTTCCCTGTTTTCCAATTGGTGCTCAATAACTGTTGAATTAATAAATGTATGTGAATGTACACCGTCTTGGAAGTCAGATTAAATTTACTAACACACAAGTGAGATACTATCATATCTCCTAGGACTCTATTAAATTCATGTTCTCTTCTCTTAAAAAAAAAACTAAATAAATGTATGTATGTGAAGATAAAAGACAAGGATAACAATGGCAATGTTACATTAATTAAAATCATTTCTAGCCCTCAGTATATTTTTTTCAAGTCTGAGTGGAGAAATGAAGGCAATGGTACCAGGTAATATATTTAGAGACAACAAAGAAAGGTGTCCATATTTGCCAATGGTGATAAAAAGAGATCTAAAAGTCACAAGTCCTCATTCACAAATCATTCTGTTTGTCTCCACTAAAGAAGTAAAAATTGTTAAGGGACTGTGATCACCAATATGTTTTTAAATTCAATATATAACAAAGAGGATGTATATGACAAAGTCTATATTGATTCATGTCCTAAAATTGAATGATGCCTGGGAATTCATTATCAACAGAAACCAAGTATTTAAAATTTTTGAAAACAAAGAACTAAAGTAATTATAAAGTAATTATACTGCAACATAAAACACAAAACATCTTTACAATTTAAACTGCCTGAATTAGCTATCTCTAAAAGTTTTGGATACTTGATAAATCATTGGAATAAGGGTTTCTAACCTCTTTCATATTGTTCAGTCCTGCTATAGGGACAGTGTTTAGTCTTAGCTATGGATTGGGAAACAATTAAAAAATGCTGAGATGTCACATAATTTAGCTTTTATGTATATTTGTGTGTGTGTGTGTGTGTTGTGTGTGTTTCCATAAGAGTTAAATTGAACAATTAATGAGATTACACTGGGGACAGACATTAACTACCTTTTCAAATAAGACCCAAATGCTTTACAAATATAGGAAATAAGCAAGCTGTCATTCCACAGACCAATTAAGTTTACTCTAAGTGGGTTAACAGTGTTATACTGGTGTTATGTCCTAAATGCCAGTCATAGAAAAGTAATTGGCAGTGATTACATTTTAAAAGTTACATTATTAAGGGTTCTTTTGCTATCTGCACTAGCGTTTTCCATCTGCTCTTTTCTGCAGGCTATGTGACTCTGTTCAAGCTAACCTGATAGTACGATAGCTAGACATGGAAGTAATGGGTTCATTGCACTGTAATTTAATAGCAAAATGGGGCTGTATCTTACTCCTTTGATCAATTGGACACTATTTTTCTCTAAGGAAAAAAAAAACTATTTGACTAAGAATTAGTCAAAGTTTACAGGGCTCCTGAACTTTAAGAAGTCCCTTTTTAAAAATGGCCTAATGGGGAACAAATCAAGATTTTTATTTCCTATAACAAATCTTCATTATAGACTGATTTAATTACGTGTAAATTACATATAAAATTACATGAATTCTATTTAACAATGAGTTATCTTCCAAACATCCAAGTAGAGATATTAATAGCATTGAAGTGCTCTGGGGAGTCAGGAATAAAGATATAAATTTGGTAGCCATCAAAAACATGCCCAAGAATTAAAATTGCTTTAAAAGAGAAAATACACTAAAAATATATGAAGGCATAGGACAAAATCTTTAGGAAACTGAGCTTTAAAAATTTGGGGAATAGAGATCTGGGCAGCAAGAGAATATCGGTAAGAGCTCAGACTGGGAGGAAGAGACCAATCAAAATATAAGGTCCTAATTAAACTGTTTATACAGTATACTGCTTTCTGCAAAAGTGTATTAGTTTTCTATTGCTGATGTAAAAAGTTAAAACAAACTTAGTGGCTGAAAACTATACAAATTTGTTATGTTACAGTTTTAGACGCGTCTCACTTGACTAAAGCTTTCAGTATGGTCTGCTCCTTCTGGAGGCTCTATGGGATAATGCATTTTCTTACCTTTTGCAGGTTCTAGAGGTCAAGCTCATTCCTTGGCCCATAGACCCATTTATCCCTGGTTAAAGCCAGCAAGGCCTAGTAGTCTTTCTCACACTGTATCCTCTAATTCTCTACTTTGATTGTCACATCCCCTTCTCTGACTTTTAAGGACCCTGTGATTACATTCAGCCTACCTGGATAATTCAGGATAATCTTTCAATTTGAAGGTCTTTAAGTTAATCACATCTACAAAATCCCTTTTACCATGTTAAAGTAACATTTTCACAAGTTCCTGAGATTAGGACGTGAACATCTTGGTGGCTATTATTCTTACCACAAATAGCATTCAAGTATGTGAGTTTCTCATACGTTATTGAAATAAGTAGGACGTCAATCAAGGGTTTTAGGCAGAGAGCAAATGTGACTAATTTTATATTTTATAAGGATCATGTTGGTTGTAATGTTGAAGAACAAATAAAAAGTGGGCAACAGTTAGGAACCATTGCAGTAATCCAGGTGACAAATTAGTGTAGTTTCGACTAGAGTGATGGTGTTGAAAATGAATTGCAGGAGAGTAGTTAAAGATTTAGGGAGGTGTTTGGGAGTTAAGTGTGAGAATTTGTTACAGGACTGGATGAGGCTCAAGAATAAGGTGGAGATACCTGGTACGACTAGAAGATTTCTGGTTTTAGAAAGTAAATGGATGGCGATGTAATTCACTAAGAGAGAGAGAACATTGAAGAAGGGCTCGGGGAGATCTTGAATTCTATTTAACAATGAGTTGTCTTCCAAACATTCAAGTAGAGATATTGACATCATTGAAGGGCTCTGGAGAGTCAGGAATAAAGCCGTAAATCTGGTAGCCATCAAAAATATGCCCAAGAATGAAAATTGCTTTAAAAGAGAAAATACACTAAAAATATATGAAGGCATAGGACAAAATCTTTAGGAAACTGAGCTTTAAAAAGTTGGGGAATAGAGATCTGGGCAGCAAGAGAATGTGGGAAAGAGCTCAGACTGGGAGGAAGAGACCTAGATATGTGTTGCCATGGGAACAAGAAGAGGCTTACTAAAGAAGTCAACAATCTTGAAAGTTGCTGAAAAGTATTATAACGTGATGGAAAAATTTTCATGGGATTTAGGTGTATTTAGATTATTACTGGCGTGAAGAGAGCCTTGAAACCATACTGGAATGGAGCAAAATGGTATAGTTTGAGGAAATGAAAAAGGTGTCAGCAAATTTTTGACATTTGGGTTTTGGGAAGTGATAAAAGGTATGGTGGATCTTCAGTGATATTGAAGACTTTGTTATGCACCAGAGAGATTCGAGTACAGTTAAATACCAAGAGGACCTGTTTCATGGGCGTGGGAAGAACTGTGCGTTTACATGAGGCCCCAGGCTCAGAAGGACTTGACACTGGTTAAACGCCCTGCTATTGCTGTCCTGAAATTATTAACAATTTTATCATCAAACTTGTGATTTGTAGGTGAACTCTGCCAGAGAAAAGAGTGTGTGACAGGGGTTTGGAGACTGGTCCTGCCTCCTGCTGGCTCCTTACCACCTGGAAATGGTTTGACTACCTAATCGCTCACCTCCTGGCATTCCTCTTTGCCCTGCATTGGGGCAAGTACCCAGGTGGGGTCTGAAAGGAAAGGAGGCCATCATTCTGCTGTCAACCTCCACCTGCAGGAGTATGGGGTCAGTGTGTGCACTCTGGAGCATCTCTGGGGGAGTCTGGCAGCAGCAGGGGCAGCAGGTGGCCTGCCAGGCGTGGTGGAGGCAAGTCTCTTGCTCATTCATAATTGCAGTATATAGTGCCTCCACACATGACGGCTTAAAGGTAGGCTCATCACAGATCATTGGCAGGGCCACAGGAAGGGGAGATGCCTGGCTCAGAAGCACGTGGGTCCTGAGGCTGGAGAGAAGCAGAATCTGGCAGCTGACTATGCTGAGGAAGGAGGAGGCCTGAATGCTGGGACTGGACACCTACATACCTGCAGAGTATCCCATGTCTACAGAGTATCTCCATGCCTAGGGAGCCTTTCCTGGACAAGCCCCATGCCTAAGGGATTTTCTCTTCCTCCTTTAGACCTTCCTGAGTCTGACTGTACTTGTCAGCTCTGATCTGCTGGAGCATAAGAAGCTTGTTTGAAAACAAGCTACAAAATACAAATTGTATAATCTGGGTAACTCTGTATAAATAAGTTATGTAAATAACTTAAATACTCTATACACATTCACATCTAGCATTCCATGGAAAAATTCATGGTAATTTAACTTTTCTTGCTTAAAACAATATTAAATAGCAAATATCATGAGAGGTTGAGAGAAAGATTGAAAGAAACTTAAAAAGCTTTATATCTTAGTACTTTAGTATGCCTGCTCCCCACTCCCATTTTTAACAAGGAACTCTCGTTTTCACTTTGTACTGAACCCTGCAAATTATGTCACTAGAAGAATCAATACTGAGCAAGAGTTTGAAGAGAGAGTAGAGGAGAGCATTTATTCACTGTGTAAATTTTCTGCAGTAGTTGGGGGGTGGGAGGGGTTGCGCCTGAGACAGGTGCATACAGAGAGCTTTACAAATGCCCATAACTGAAGAGCTGAGCCAGGGGTTGGATTCAGAGGCTTTCCATGGAAGTCATTCAGAAAATAAAATTCTCAGACCTAGAATAAATGGGAAATTATTTTTTAAATAAACTAGAATTATGATTTTTTATTAGAAAACTGAAGAAGGAAATATTGTCTTCTGGAGAGATAAAAGGTGGTTCTTCCATTGCCCAGACACATAATATTAAATGAAGTATTTGCTCATATTTACCTATCTATCTTTAATTGGGAAATGTGCCATAAAATTAAAAATAGCTTAAAATAAAACAATTAGTGATGCAAAGAGGACAAAGAGAATCTAGAAGGAACTGAGGGATTACACCTTCCAAGGCATTTAGATGGACTAATTACTCATTAGCTTACTCTAAGTTAGATAGAAGGAAACATTCCCAAGAGTCAGATTCATTAATTATTAAAATTAGACATTATCAAATGAAGTAAAATTTGTTTTAATCCAGATAGTCTCAAAGGGAACTGATATATTTTCATCTGAGTAGGATGATTTCTTTTTACACAATTCCATCTAATTGAATCTTTAGACCATTATTAATTACGTTTATTGATTGTTCTTATTTAAGTTACCAACTGATTGCTTTTAAGACCATTCTGATTTTAGGGGGGCTTTTTATCCATTGTTGTCCTATCATGACACTGCCCTTCTTATGAAGCCCTTTTAATGGGTTCTTTAAGGTTTCCCTAATAAAATGTAGCACATCAAAAAACCATATCTCTTTATTCTACAAAAACATATCTTCATTTTGCAGTTTATTAAAATCAGATATTCTCTAACTTCTAAACTTCAAATGACTATATATGGATAGGGAGCCAGAAATGAACATTTCATAAAGCATGTTAGATGCATGCAGGTAACATGCAAAACATTCTTTAAGATATATTGAGGTAACTATTTCCTACTTGGTGTGTAGTAATCTATGCATAAATATGTAGATTTTTTCAATGTAGATTCTTCTGGGCTAATATTTTCCAGTTTTCTCTTAGTGGAAATTTTGGGCAAAGTTAAGTGATTTGTAAAGTTCCACCTGTTTCTACTGTTACAGAAAACATGTCCAGACACACACACACATACCACAAATATAATAAACTAAAAATTATGATTTTTATAAACTTTTATAAATGGATATTTGTAACATATATATGTGTAAAAGTGTAAATGTATATGTGATAGAGTTGATAGTAAAAGTGTGTTCACCTTTACAGAAATAACTTAAAGATAGAGTAATAATCACATGGTGAGAAGGAAACATTTTTCCAGGATATCTATGAAACCTCACAGGAGGCTTAGATGTATAATATATATACTCTTCAGTCTCTACCAGTTTGTGTGACTCCTTGATTAAAAATGGGATATGTTAAAATGGCAGGCTTCCCCTATCTTGTCTGTAATTTACAATTTGTTTGTGCAGAGCTGACCACTGTCTTTACAGTTATATTTAGATCCAAATATTCTATCATGGAGGGGAGCTATTGCTGATGTAACTAACTGCTTGTCAGTCATCTCTTCCTGTTTCAGGACCAACCATTCATTCATTCAATAGCATTTATGGAACACCTACTATATTCTAGGCAAATGAGGATAAAACTGTTCCTCTCCTCATAGAATTTATGTTTCAGTGGGGGATATATACAGTAAATGAGTAAATACTTGATATATATGTAAGTGCTCTGTAGAAAGTAAAATATAAGTAAGCAGTATAGAATGATGGGGATGTAGGAGTTCTTGTTGACTGGGTGATTTAAGTTCTTGCTGATGATATGATATTCAAGGAAAGATTGAATGAAATGAGGGAGAACGACAGATTTGTCACATACGTGGAATCGACTCAATTTTGGCTTATTTCATTATTTCATTAGCATTATGCATTTCAAATTCATTCATATTAAGTGTATCAGTAATTAATTCTATCTGTATGATTGCTGAATAGTATTCCACTGAGCAGAGATCTCATAGTTGTTTTTTTTGTTTTGTTTTGTTTTGTTTTGATTCCATAACCATGGGACAGGGGATTGTTTCTTCCTTGGGTAATTATGAATAAAGCTGTCATATATGACCACAGATAAGGTTTTGGGTGAACAGAAGTTTTCATTTTACTTGGTCAATCTCCTATGAGTGGGATTGCTGGGAAATAAGGTAAGTGTATGTTTAACTTGATAAGAAACTGCCATACTATTCAATGTGACTGTACCATTTTGCATACTCAGCAGCAGTATATGAATTCTAGTTGCTCTGTGTATTTTTCAGCTCTTCTATCTTCACGTTTTTATTTTAGCCATTCTAATAATTGTGTAGTGGTATCTCCTTGGGTTTTCAGTTGCATTTTCCAAATGACTAAAGATGTTAAGCATCCTTTCATGTCACATCTTTTTACCTTTTTAGGTGAAAGCTCTCAAGTCCTTACCCATTTTTATTTAGTTTTATTTTTTTTATTAGTGAAATTTGAGAGCTAGTTATATTCTAGATCTTTTTACCCAATAGATTATTTGTAAGTATTTTCTCCCAGTCTTCAGATTGTCTTTAATTCTTTTAATAGTGTCTTTAATGAAGTCCATTTTTTTTTTCATGGTCAAACCTTTTGTTGTTCTACATCTGTTGATGAGCCTGTTAAAGGCATTCTTGTCTTTATTATCATGTTATTTATTTCTATAATTTCTGTCACTGTTTCTTATCATTTCTATATCTCTCTGCTGAAATTACCCATGCATGTTGTTCACTTTTTACACTAAAGTATCTAACATATTAATCATAGCTATTTTATATTCCTTATCTGATAATTCCAACTTCTGGGTCATATCTGAGACTGATGCTGTCACTTGATTTGTTTCTTGAGAATGTATTGCCTTTGCTTGCTTATTGGGTGTCTCAATTTCTTTGTTGAAAGCTGAAGTCTTCTGTGGAGCAGTAGAGACTGTGATAAATTGTAACTATTTCTGTGGGCACACCTCTTTTATGGTAGCTGTTTAGTGTGGGTGGTTCACTCCATCAGGAATAATGATTTGAGCTGACTCTGGGATTTGTTGTTTCTATGATTATTATCAGTTCTGTAAGGTCCTTTGCGCTTAGAACTGGGGCTGGTTTGTCAGAGAGTTTTTCACAGTATCTACCCCACCCTCTGCATAAGGTCTTCCCTTTTGTGTCTGCTCCTTAGAGAGCTGTTTTCTCCATGCTTCTGCCCCATCCCAGTAGAAAACCGACCTTGTTACTGGACACTAGCTGGCCTGATAGTGGTGGTGGTGGATAGGAATGGGAGAGTCATTGTTATTTTGCTTTATCACCCATTTTTGGTGTGCTGCGTTCCAGTATCCAGGGGGTGGGGCTTCTTATGTACCTTGTCCCTTGCCCAGAAGTAGGAGTTCTAAAATGTCCTGGATCCAGGACATTTTCTGCTTCCTCCCTTTATCTGAAATGCAGTTTTTTCTTGGCCTTTGTCCTAATGTTGAGTGAATTTGCTATTTTCCTCCTCCGTTGAAGACATTAAGTAGGGATAACAGAGGAGGATCCAGGCGAGGTGCTCATCTCTCCCACTGTGGCTGTGGCTTATTTCTCCCACAACCAAACCACATGAGGAGGACTTTCCTGGTCCCCTGCTATGCCCCAGATCTTTCCCATAACCACTCGATTAGTTTGCTGGGTAAGAGTCTGAAAGTGAGTGTGAATTCCCATTGTGGGTACAGTTCCCACAGGTTCCATTTTCTCACAGTAGCTATTGTCAGGCTTTAGAAATACTTTAAATAAATTAGCAGAATTGCTTTACTAATTTATATGACACCTACTTATTGTTTGCCCCAAGATATCAAGTGTTTCCTTCTTGTCTCTTCAGTATCTTTGCTTAGATTTCTGGGTTAATTGGATGCCTTACAACCTTACTGGTTTGATGGATTTAATAAAAGCTGTAATGTTGTAGATTATCAGACTTTGTTGTTATTGTAAGGGTGAGAATAATGTATTTCCCACCTTCCTATATCTGTATTAGTTTCCTAAAGTTATTACAAGAAATTTCCACAAACTTGGTGACTTAAAAACAATAACAGCGTTGTTTTTTTTCCCTCTCATTCTGCTAGAGAGCAGAAATCCAAAATCAAATTGTGAGCTTGGTCATGTTCCCTCTACAGTTGTTGTTGTTGTTGTTATTATTATTATTATTATTGTTATTAATTTTTTAAAAGATTTTATTTATTTGAGAGAGAGAGAGACAGAGCAGGAGCAGGGGGATGGGAGGGGCAGAGTGAGAGGGACAAGCAGACTCCCTGCTGAGTGTGGAGCCCAATGCTCTGCTGGATGACTGGGGGCTCGATCCCAGGACCCCAAGATCATGACCTGAGCTGAAGTCAGACATTACTTCACTGACTGAGCCATGCAGGTGTCCCAGGAGGGGAAAACCCTTCCTTGTCTTTTCCATCTTTCCTTTGTCCTGGTATTTCTCGGTTTATGACAGCATAACTATAATTTCTGCCCCCATCTCCACATGGCTTTTCCTTTTGTGTCTCTCTGTCTTCTCTTCTTTTAAAGATATCAGTCATTGGATTTAGGGCCCAACCTATATCCAGGATGATATCATCTCAAGATTCATAATTACATTTGCAAGGATACCCAATTTTTTTAAAAAGTTCACATTGTGAGGGTCTAGGGGACTTGAAGTTAGGGTAGACAATACCCAACCCACTACATCATTATAAGCAGAAGCTTGAACTAAGTACTGAATATTAGTAAGGGATTATAACTTCTTTGTAAGATAAGACTTTATTTAAGACTGACTAGTCCCATGATTAAGTTCTTTATGTTAGAAATCTCTGATGCTGCCTTATTTTTTAAAATTTATTCAACAAATATATATTAAGGAGGTTTGACATGGCAGATCCTATGCTAGTAAACAACAGACAAAATGATATATAAAATATATACTGCTCATTTTATTAGCAGTAAACAAAACAAACAAAATCTCTTCTCTCAGACAGCTTGATTTTTCTTGAAAAAATGTTTCTCTTAACAAATTACATTTATTTTCTGTAGCTTTAAAATGTAAAATGATTCAATGATATTTCTTTTCCAGGAAAGATCTATCTTTTCACAATAAGCATGGAAAAACATTAGTCTTTCTCAATTTTTTGTGGTTCTGATTTTAGAAATGAATTATACTGACTTCAATTACTTAACAGAGTGATGGAATGAAACTTTTGTTTTCATCTATCCCAAATTAAATGGCCTCAACATAGACAATTATCTACTATTAAACCAAGTAACATGCTTCCTATGAACTTGTCATTTTAATTAACTTCACATTGACTTTGTTCCAAATCAATTCTGAGAGTATTTTTTTTTAAAGGTTTTATTTATTTGACAGAGAGAGAGACAGTGAGAGAGGGAACACAAGCAGGAAGAGTGGGAGAGGGAGAAGCAGGCTTCCCACCAAGCAGGGAGCCCGATGCAGGGCTCGATCCCAGGACCCTGGGATCATGACCTGAGCCGAAGGCAGACGCTTAACGACTGAGCCACCCACGTGCCCCTATTTGTTATATCAATATAAAATACTACAACAAGATGGCATATTTTTCTGTAATAAAGAGAAAAACATACCATACATGGAAAATATGGAAATAAAAACAAAATTTGTTGGTTGACATGTGGTATATTAGAGAAATATTGATCTTGGCATTTTGACTATGGACAAATTTCATCAAAGCCACAATGTTTTAAGTCAGTCTGGTGTGCAATACCTAAAGCAGCCATTATGTTAAAACATTCAATTCATTTAAAACATGATAAGGTTTTTACAAAACTAATCTGTTAGAGTATAATGATTTCTTCATGCATAGCTCATGTCTTAAAATAGTGAAAATTCAAAAGAAGAATAAATTAATGCATGAATAAAATAAACCCATGTGTCAAAGTGAGATATGAATTACATGATTGACCTCTAAAAGAACTTTAATTTCCAGATTTATGGTTTTTAGGTTTTAAAGTACCTTATTCCATGTAATGGCTGATATGTGCCTTTGTCTCTACTTTCTTCCACTTACCTATTTTAGGATCAGCATTTTATTTCTTTTTTTTTCTCTTAATTGTAATTCTAGTATACATAAAATACCATGTTATATTAATTCAGGTATATAATATAGTGATTCAACAATTCCATGTATCACCCTGTGCTCATCACGACAAGTATACTCCTTAATCCCCATCAGCTATTTCACCCATCCCCCCAACCACAGAATCAGTGTTTGAAAGCCGAAAATAACTGGTTATATTATTCAGGGACTACCTTCTTCTCTATAGGAATGAACAAGGGAGCCCATAAATAATCACCGTTATATGAGACTGGATTTTCTTCTTGTATCCGTAGAGAGGGTGAGCTAAGCCCTCTTAATGCTGTCAGTGCTAGTTTTGTAATAACTGTGGTAAATAATTCAAGATTCAAAGGACAAAAGTGTATCTCTTCTTTAAGCTATAAAGATACTGCCAACTATGCTTCATAATGTTTAAATTGTCTGCACAGAGTGTGATAGCATGAGGAAGTGCAGATCTATTTTCTTTGAATCTTTTCAATTGCTCTCACATTATCCATCACACAGCTCTAAAGTTTTATCAGAACTAGCTATTAGAGAGTAACTCAGTCATACAGCAGGGTAGTTAGACGATTTTCAGAGGCTTGGCAAAATAATTTTGCCATACAAAAGAGCTTAGGATGTTTTAGATCTTAAATATTAGCCTTGAAGATATCTGTTTCTATATCAAAATTCTGATCCAAGTTCTTGATCCAAAATCCTAATTAAATCAACTGATTTTGAATTTAGATTAAAAAATATAGACTAGTACACTGTCTTATTGTAGGACTGTAAATTACACCGTACTTCAGTGTACTTCAGAATATGCTAAAATACATTTGAAAGCTTTTTGAACTTTGTATTCTCCATGTAGCCATGAGCTAGCATATTAACATTGAAAATTCCATCAAAGAATGGCAAAAAACTTGTTCTTAAGAAGACTAAGAAGGATAAATTCATCATCATGAACAATTTCTGTGGAGATTTGTAGGAACTTTCTTGAACAAATCAAAGTAAATGCCTGGTCACACTCACCTGTTACCAGGAAATTAAAATATTATTATATGTTCCAAAGTTAGGAGATAATTCAATAAATCTCTCAATGAGAGAACACACTTATTCAGTGTTGATCATCAGTCACATGTTGCTCATTATCACTTAGTTACAAAAGGCCCAGATTGAGATGAATCTATAGACCATTCATCTTACCTATTATCACACAAACAGTTGTAACACTGAACTCAATGTGATAAGGAAAGTGAGAAATCAATAACTAATTTCTTGGCCAATTCTATGGGTGCAGTGATTAAGTTGCATCTACTTCACTACCGGGGGCAAGTTATCCTAGTTTAATTGAATAAATTTGAATAGTAAAGTAGCTAGCAAATACTGAGAATAGTATGTGAAGGTAAATAGCTCAATAAAAAGTAAGATGACATTTTATCCCTAATTCCAGATTTCCTATCCCCTTGACCATTCTTGTCCTCGAGGCAACCACGACTACTCTTGTAGTTACACATAAGTACACATAGTAAGACACCATTTTAACCATAAACATTAGCACCTTCAATACATTTCTCTGAAATTATCTCTCTTCTTAATATAATGTGAAGATTGTAATATATTTTGAGGATTGTTCTTTTTATTCAAAATTTTACCTAGATACTTCTATCTCATATTCTTAATAGCTACATAGTGTTCTCTTGCCTGAGTTCACAAAACTTGATTAAATCAATCCACTAGTAATGGATATTCAGGTAGTTTGTAGAAATGTGTTACTATAAACAGTTCTGAGGTTCATCTTCAGGCTTATAATATAGCACATTTTTGTGAGTATATAGATAAGATATATTTTTGGAAGAGAAAATAGTATATCAAATTTATGTATATTTAAAAGTTTGATAGATATTACTAAATTACTTATAAAAATAATGTACAATTTACAGTCCTAAAATACGACCATGAATGTGATTTCTTATCCAACCTTGAATATTGTCAACATTTTTTTATTTTTACCAGTGTTACATTATTATGATATTGTTTTCTATTTTATTTACAAGTGATAGAGACATCTTTTAAGTATTTAAAAGCCATCTGAAGGTACTCTGATTTCTGGTGGAGGAGAACTAATTTATATAAGACTCTAAAAAATGCTAGGAAAAATATTTAAAATTGTAAGCTTGAAGGCAGCCGATCTACCAAAACAGTGGAGACTTGAGGAATGAAGATACGGGAAAAAAGGGACATGAAGAGATGTGAGCCAAACATTTTTCCACCTGAGACACTTGTCAAAGCAGCACAGAGTTCAAAAAGCTAAGCAGAACTTTCATTAGTCTCCAAGGTCAGGAAAAAAGAAATCAATTTCGGATCCTGCAGTGGTGGAAGGGACATGGCAAATGCTCCAGACTTTCGGATGTGACCAATTACACACCAGGAGTAATGATGCATCAGAAGAGATGAGCCCTCACAACTGAAGCAGAGCTCCAAGGAAGCTCCATTCCTGATTGGAATAGGCTACTGATTCCTCTGGAGAAAATTGTTATTATTCAGAGCCACAAATTATTTCTACTTTTTTTATATACAAAAATTGGCATTCAGTAAAAATTTAATAGTCACTCCAGGATTCAAGTTTAAATTGCTAGCAAAAAGAAAAAATAAGAGATGGTAGCAATGACTCTTATATTTACTAGACAAAAAGTAATAAAATAGTGTATAATGTGTCCAAGACAATAGGAGACAAGATGGAGACTTTCATTAGAGGAACTGAAATTTAGAAAAAAACACAAATAGAAAATTCAGAAGCTCCTACATTGTCGTTAAAATTAATGTAATGAGTCCAAATGTACTGATTTGGAAAGATCTCATACACACTGCTCAGAAAAAAAAAGAAAATTGTATTTCAATTCATTTACAGTAAAAACATACACAACAATATTATATGTTTTGGGCTAGTCTATGCATTATGAAAGGAAATGTGTAGAAATAGGTCTGTAAGAATGTACACACCACAAGCCACTAATAATAGCAAGTATAGGGAGGGGCCTTCAAAGGATGTTGGTCCCCTTATCTGTATTACTGATTTGTTTACAAAGTGAATGCATTCACTTATCAATATGTCATTAAAGAGTAATTGCTATCTTAAAGAAACACTTGAATACAGGCTTCTTTACCTTAATTCAGTGCCTGCCTTTCCTTCATCAGGAAAAGGAAAATTAACTATAACTGAGGTCAGGTGTTGTTCATTTTCTCATCTCTCATGTATCCATAGAGAAAGATCCATGAGGAGAGAAAGGCTTATTAAGTTTTATACATCTGGTTCTAGGTGAAGTCCCTTCTCCAAAAATGACTTTCTAAATTACATAGAATTAATGAGACTATAAATTTTGCAGAAAATGGTGGCTATAGAAGACCTAGAAAAAAAGTGGTTACATTTCAAAGACTTTTTTTTTTTTAAGATTTTATTGATTTGAGAGAGAGAGAGCAAGAGAGCACACAAGCAGGGGGAACAGCAGAGGGAGAGGGAGAAGCAGGACCCTGGGATCATGACCTGAGCCGAAGGCAGACACTTAACCAACTGAGACTTCCAGGTGTCCATGTTTCAAAGACTTAAGTAACTTGCCTGTGATAGAGATCTTTGGTATTTGAAAACTAATGAGTTTCTACAGAATTATATGGGAGTCAAATCTGAGTGAAGAAAATAATTCGTGGCAGCAAGGTGCCCTGGGGAGTAGGGCAGCCTAGGGAAACAAAATGCTTACATTCTCGACGTTTATCTGTTTTGACTCTGTTTCTTGCCTTTGGGAAAGAAAAGTAACCATTCTGTGCTTTGTTCACTCATTTATGAAAAGAAAGATGATTTGTGCTAATTGAGAAAACGTGGAATTTGGAACTGAGAGGGAGAAATTTGGTAAACTAATAATAGAACTATAATTTCTTTGTAACTTTGTTATACGTAAGAAAACAGATATAAGAGCTTGACTTGTATCCCTTCCAACTGAGAATGATGGAATGGAGATTTTGAAATGGAGTTTGTGGACCCAGCTTTTTTTTTTTTTTAATTCTCTTGCTATGTTCTGATATTAAGATATCTTGTGCAGAACTAATGTGATAAACCTGTGTTAAGGAAACTTGTCTCAAAGGAAACTTGTCTCAAAACATTTTCCAAAGAATGTATTGTCAAATATCTGCACCTAAAGGTAGAAGTAAAAGAAAAAGGAGGAGGGAATCTCATTTAAAATAAGTTTAGATACCCTTAATAATACATTTCCCTTTTGAGGAATTGTAATACATGATCATAGGAAAAAACCCTAGAAGAACTTATATAGGGAACATCCATTTAACTGTGTGCAGCCCATCATTTTCTAAACATTTTGACAATTACCTTTTTCTAATTAACTTTTGTTACTATGTAATCTGCAAACCTAGTACTTCACAAAATGTACTTTGTGAAATATTTTCCGAGCATGAGGCATGAGAATGCAGTTTTCCTGCTTTAAGTTGAATTGCACATGTTGAATAGTCTAAGCCATTCTAAGACCCCCAAGTTACCCTAAATTTCTGAAACTATGTGTATACGGAAGATAGGACCTAAGAGTCTATTGATTAATTCAATCCACAAACATAAATTGAAGGAAAAAAATAAAAATAACAATTCTTCTCTTGCAGAAGCTCACATTTTCCTGCAGGAAAAAATTTATAAGCAAACAACAGTAAACATAAAAACGGTAAAAGTGTGAAACTTGAGAATTTCTCCTGAAGCATTTGACCATCCTTATTCCTGACAGTTGTTCCAGTCTACCCACTCTTGCACTTGATATTGACCTCTAACTGTCCTTCTTCACCTCTCTAGATAAATCCAGACTGCCCAACTAATGCCTGATAATTCTCAAAAACAACTCTTCTATTTTCAGTTAAACCCAGATTCTCCAAATAGTGGGTGTTAATCCATCAAAACCATCCATTGCATCCCTTTTCCAAAACTTGCTATACTTCAGCTGACAGCTCTCTGGTTAAACTTTAGACAGCTTCCTGCTTCCTGCTGCTAACCCCCCCACCAAAAAAAAAAAAAAAATTTCACCCTCTTTTCTCAAGTTAAATGTTCCTCTGGGACTTACCATGTTTTAGCATTCTAGAATAAAAGCTTATGCTAAGGGTGTTCTGGTGGATTTCCTTCCATTAATGCTATCAACATACTGTGTTATCAGGGTACAATGAAAACACAGACCTCTAATCCTGTCTTGGGAAATTGGAAGTCTTGCCAGAAAGATAATATTTCAACATAACCTTGAAGAACAGCTAGAACTTTGACAGTTACAATTGTTCTCAGTGCTGGTTTTTGGGAGGAGGATGTATGCTAAGTATTTATATGCTTTAATTAATTTAATTTTTACAATAGCTCTTTGAGGTAGATTTCTTAGATAAAGAAATACAGGCACTCTAAGTTCAAGTAGCTTGTCCAAGGTCACACGAGAAGTAAAAAGTCACAGGAATAGTAAACGGCAGAACTTATCTCAGATTTCTTGTGATGACAATATATAGAGAGAAACTGCTCAATAAAATTCATTTATCATTATAAATTATATTATGATAAGAATCTAATGGGATACATTATTACCAATAAATTGATTCAAACACAGGATATGGTAAAAAAGATGAAAGAATTTTTGTGGCTCATATCTTTGAAGTGGTCTATTTCCAAAAGGTGGCGAATTTAGCCATATCTAGTATTCTAAGTAATATTTTAAAATAATAGGTGACACCAATAGAACCTAATATTAAAAGCATGTTCTCTGTGTCAGTAGCAGCCCTGGAAAAATGTTTTGAACAATATGAGACTCAAGTTTTTTCTTTGCAATATGGTGATAACAATAACAATAATCATCAGTTGCATCAGATCATCAGGAAGAAACACCTGAATGCACCTAATACAGTTCCAATAGTTAGTACTCAGTAAGTAGTAGTTATGATAATCATTTTCAGAAAAATAACTGTAAATAGTCTACTCATCTCTATATCATATGTTCCAAATATTCTTTTCCATTTCAAGAAATCATTTTCACGAAGCAAGTGTCTCCTTTAATATGTTCAATAAAAGAAGCATTTAATTGGGCTCTCTAGGGGCAATCTGAAATGCCTGTAAGTCGTTCTGAAAGGTTAACATTCATCATGTGTCTCTTGTGCATCAAATCTTGAGATCCTGATGAAAACATTTACAAATGCATAGATAATGAAGGAAATTCAACACTATTAGTTTCAAAAGTAATCAAAACAATTAACATTATCATTTTCCTCTATCAGAGGCCAATTTTACGTATGTAACATATGTCTTCTATGAGGTTTAAAACCATCAATAGTGAGGTGCTGAATAATTTATGAATTGATTTATATTATTCAATGCATTATATGTTTTATAATGTATAAAAACATTCGATTCCATTTAAAACATGGTGAGGTTTATACCAACCAAATCTGTAAAATTATATCACATATGACGAAAAATGAGAAACAAATACCCCAGATGGCTAAATAAATTTTGGATAAAAGATCAGATTCTATATAATCATAAAATTAATGTTTCAGATGATGATTTAATGGCATGTAGAAGGATTCAGTGGTGGATTTCATGTGGGTGATGAGGAACAGAGAGTTGCCATAAGTAATTCCTAACCTAGGAATTTACAAACTAAATGGATTTGGAGTTGGAGGTCAAGAGTTCTTCTTTGTACATATAAGTGTAGCTAAATAAATTTCTCAGGAACTTGAGAAAAAATCTGCGCTGGGGAGAAAATTCGTGTCCTACACTTAAACGATGGATAACTAAAACTATAGACATGACTGAGAAAATATAGGAAAGTAGACTTCAGGTCACCATGAGAAGGCCAGGAAAGCTTAAAGAACCTTAATTTATGGAGAAGTTGAAGAATAAAGTATGTTTATTTTGATTACCTTGGCATGTTATTATTCACAAAAGTGGAATGCAAATAGTGTACAGGATATTTATCTACAGGTACTGCAGAGTCTTTCCCTTGTCTCTGCCTGGTTTGAGTTTAATAGTTTGCCTCAAATGGGATTGGGAACTTGTTGATATATGTTGGCATATGTTTCATATTCGCCTTTAACACCTTCTCCTACCACAGCAGTGTTCTAGGCAATATGGAAAGTGATAAGCCAATACATGCTACATTCCAATGGTCTCCAATTCTCTACACATCTTGTATTGTTCAAAACTTCTTGCCCAGGACTGGTTGCTCAAGTTCCCCATCTGTTGTTTTCTACACAGACTCTTCATCTGTGCTGAGCCCAGGGATTAAAGCTTCACTTAAATTGCCTGACTTTTGTTGTTTTTGTTTCCCCTAGACACTCCTTTTCCAGAATAAGTGATCTCATCTTTCCAAACTGAGCTTCTATTATCAAAACTTCCACTTTTAAAAAATATTTCTAATTTTTTTTTAAAGGTGAAGACAAAGCATTGGGATTAACAACAACAACAACAACAACAAAACTATTGAAGGCAGGGAGGAGAAAAAAGGAGAAAGGTCCCTATTGATATAGGGACCCTCCTCTCATTTGTATTCATTTTTCTTAATTCACACACAGTCTTGGTTTCTCCTGAGACTTAATTAAGCTCTGAGCTCCCTCTGGCTGCCACCTCCCGTATTTTCATCACGCCTCATAAGTCTAAGAAGCACAGAGGAGTTTCCAGGCTCTTCCTCCTTACCACTTTCTTTTCATTCCACTCTCCAAGAAAACTCAAACATTCTTGATTATTTCTAAGGGTGGTTTTGTTTTGTTTTGTTTTGTTTTGTTTTGTTTTTTACCATTAATTTCAGGAGAAGGGGAATTTAAAAAAGAAGAAAATAAAGACACATTGGAGAAATGTTATAAAAATACAAAATAGTAACATCAGATTTTGTTTTTCCTTGTCATTTTGCTCCCTTAGAAATGAATCTCTAATTTTTATTGTGTAAAGGAGATGTATCCATTCACTGCATCCCATTTACTCTTTGGGAGGATGACATTTTTATACTCTGCTGGATCTCCTACTCCTCTGTAGCTTTAGACTAAAGTGGGGAATAAATATTACCAGCTACATTTATTGAGTGTTTACTATGTGCTATACACATAAGAACTTTATGTCTATCAACTAATTTAATTTTCATAACACATCTGCAAAGAGGAAGTTTAGGCCCAGATTAAATTGCTCCCATTCATACAACTGTAGTGATGAAATCAGGATTCCATTCCTAGCCTCTGACACCAGTGACCAGAGGTGAACCACTATCTACCGTTGCAAAAGCAACTACAGGGAGTAAAATTTGGTAATCAGCTTGCATGGTGGGCTCATGTGAGGCTAAATTTCATTTTTAAATTATAACCAACATTTCCAGTATATTTCTCAGAATGCATTCCCATGGGCTATTAACAGGTATTACAAGGGGAAAAGAATTGCCTTGTCAAATAAGTTTGAAAAACATGGGATTAATAAATACGAAGCAGTATGCTTTCAGTCTTTTAACACCTTTAATGTGATAAAGTGTACTGTGACTCTAGCTATGGGATACTTTGTACATTGTTTTCTAAATATATTTGACAGTGAAACACATTTTTAGAAGAACATATATTTAGTAAGAGTTCAGGCAGAAACATACTCAGGAAGAACATATATTTAGTAAGACTTCAGACACCTATTTTTAAAAACTTTGATGTAAATTGTTTCTCCCTTTCTGTCTCAAGAAACTACTGCTTCACCCTGGAATATTTTAAATACTTTTTGAAGTCATCTCTTCACATCAAGAAATTTGATCCCAGATTTGCGACTTGGTTAACTTGAATAAGAATAAAAACCTGACCGTATATATGGCAGGAGTGTCTTAGGATATGAAGCTGCTACGACATGTAAGCTCTAATACGTCAGCACAAAGGCTGGGGAATGTACTGTGTAGGAAGCTGCTTTTCTGAAATATTTCTCTAATATATAAGGAAATGTAAAATGGGGGTTATTATTAGTCATGTCTACCACAAGGGTTGCAAATATTGGCCAATATTGCTTCAATTTCTGTACTCCTGTTGAAGACACAAGGTTCATAAAGGGTGTAGCAATTCACAAAATTGATTTAATAAAACTTTCAAATTCTTGCCACATATAAAATGACCAACCATTATTATTATATAATATTTGTGTCAATAGTTGCTAAAAGGTCATTTCTACTGTATAAGATTTTATACACACACACACACACACACCACACATATATGCATATACATATATTTTTCCCCATTATCTTTGGCTATGTTTAAGTTTCTCAAAACTTTCTTTACTCTTTCAAACTTACTTTTCACTTTTTAGAGGTAAGTGAAACCCTATTTCTAGAGGTTACTAGTAATATCAGATTAATATATGACATAAGATTCACTAGAACATACATAACTGGTCACCTATTGAGGTAGAGTGGAAGTTAGAATGAATAGATAAGAACTTAGAACCCATCCCATGAAATCAAGGGTAGGGAAGCAGACTAAGGAATAGCCAGGGCTGGATCAGCCATAGCCCCCACGCCCCCAATAATCAATCTAAAGAGTAAGATTCAACTTCAGGATAAATAGCTGAAATATAACCAACATAACCAAAGTGATTTCTTTGTCAACATTTTGCATGTCAACCTGTCCTTTCTCTTCATATAAGTTATGACACATTGTGGTTTAGCTAAGGTCAGG
This sequence comes from Neomonachus schauinslandi, assembly GCF_002201575.2. Lineage (NCBI taxonomy): Eukaryota > Metazoa > Chordata > Mammalia > Carnivora > Phocidae > Neomonachus > Neomonachus schauinslandi. Next base: position 16,483,516 of record NC_058408.1, on the reverse strand, counting down.
GATCCTATTTAGTTTGTCATCACTATACCTAGGCATAGAATGCTAACATAAAATAGAAGCTTAGTAAGGATTCAAGTGAGATATTATGTGAATTATGAATAAATGAATGAGTGCATACACTGAACTTAGATATTTAGTTGGCAAAGAAAGCACACAGCCAAGAACCTGAAGAAACCTACATTAATTGTCTCAAGGAGGAGGATGATCAGAATGGACTCACAATATCCCATCATCCTCTCCAATAGCATCTACTATACCCCCATTTTGTGTAACTGGCCTTCATCTCACATTCTTTAACTTAAAAACAGTGGAGTTATCTTTGTCCTATTTGAAGTTACATCTACAGAATCTAACAAATTTTAACACATTAAACCTATTTCTTAAATAAATTCTGTCTTGAGGTGAAAGTTTCCTATATCTTTCCTGAGACTAGAGTTTTCTGTTCTCTGAGACAGGGTTTGCATGATCCCATTCCTAGCTTTTAATCTGGAGACAGAAGTCTAACACTAAAATGGAGAAGAGGAAAAGAAGGATTAAGGAAGAGATTCAGAAACACTGTTGTGCATCAGGAGGAGAGGACTTTAGACCCAAGACTTTGGAGTAATCATCAGAACCTGGGACTCAGTGCTAGAGTCAGACTGGCCTCAGGTTCGGCTTGATGCTCAAGCCCAAACTGTAGAGTTGAGACTGTTGAAGTTCTTACTAATGCAGGTCAAAATTGATCATGAGATCTGAGAGTGAAGCTGAGCCTGAATATAGGTATCAAATAGTCTTTAGCTATTAGCCTTAAATTTTAAATGTCATAAACAGGTATAAACAGTTCCAAAAAGTTTTAGTCTTTTAACTTATTTTATCGAGATGTAGACCCAACTATTTAATACATTTTATTTTGGGAGTATTGTTTTGGTTCAGAATACATTGTCTCCCCGTGCCAATGCTGATGGACATGTGAACATGAATTCTAAAAGTGCTTCTGTGGGGCTTCTTTAAGCAAACTATAAATTGGGATGCAAGTCTAGAAATGTAAGGAAATAAAAACATGAAGTTTAAGAAAATGTTACATGGAACAGAGAAAGAAGGCAGATGTAACTCAGATTTTTTTTTTTTTTTGTACATAATTATTAAGACTAGTCTAGAGAAGATGGATAGTTTTGCCATCTCCATGGGTTGGAGGCAACAGCTCTATTAACAGTCCAGGTTATAGTGCACAATTTAGAAATGACGTGCCCTGTACTTCTGTTCTCAAGCTAAATTAACACCTCAAAATTCACTCTCCCAAGACTGTTCTATTAGAAGGGGAGGGGAAGATAGGGAGAGTACCATCAAGACAAAAAGGTCACTGTGATATTGGACAAGTTATTTAACTTCTCAGAACTTCAAAATTACCAATAAATAAGGATTATTGGGATTTTGAGGGAGGCTGATGAATATTTCCTCCCCTTAGTTCTGAACACATTAATATATATATATATATGTATTAATATATATTATATAATTGCCTTATTACCATGACAGACACTACAGGGCTCTTTGCCACATGAATTTGCTAAAGATTCTGATGTCCAGAATTAGTCAGTGAAGCCAGCAATCATAGACAATGCTGGACCAAGGGATAATAACTTGATTCCCATAGGCATGTGGCTTCTCTTAGCCTTTGGTTGACATTATAGAAATTCACATTAAAATGAAGTTTTCAAATGTCCCCATTTTGTATCTATAATATCAAATAACAACTGTTTTGTGTAGAGATTTTTAATTAAAGTTACTACATATCCATTATATCTTTTGATAGTAGTATGTGTTTGCACCCAAGATGCAAATCCATAAATATTATCACATCTAAAACTTTAATAATTTCATATAAGTTTATTTTGTAATTGTACATTTGTTAATGAGATATTTAACATTTCTTTTTTTTTTTTTGCCCTTGGTTAATGGAATTTAAAAGTTACTGATGCATCATAGTATCATTAGTTTTGGTGCTTGCTAGATCATTGCCCTATTGATGAAATCACCCTAGGACAAGGTCTCCATAACTATACCTCATTGGACACCTACAGGATAAGTCTGTCTTTTTCCAAATTCCAAAACATAGCAGATTGTTTTATAACACGTCTCCTGGTTGTATCTCATTAAGGTTAAGTATTCTTTTATAACAAGCCAATTTTATAACATATTTTGGCTTATGTTTTATCGCAGGAATAACTTTGCTGTTTGGCAATGAATGTTTTCCACTCTTGCGGTACATTTTGTCTTTTCTTAAAATCTCTTATGTTGAAAAGTGAAATGCTACAAATTTGTCATTGCCTCAGCAATCATGTATTGATCTATTTGTTCTCCCTCTGTTCATTTTCTGTGAGTCCAAATTACTTAAGTACTGAAAGCTCTCAAGGTAGTGACCTGAAATATTAACAGGTTACATTAGCTCATTAAGCAAAAGAAACTGCTTTTATTCAAAGTGTGTAGATGCTGACATTGCATTTATCCAAAAAATTATTAATGTTTGCATGGAATTGTAGTAGGAAAGACATTCTGTACTTCCAGACTGAGAATTCTCCAACTTTTCATTGGTTATAACAATTTCACCCATTAGTTATTGCCTTTTCCTTGAAAAGTAAAGATTAACGATGCTAAAATGATATACTTTAATACAATCAAGTTACACTTCTTTCTGACTCTACCTCAGATGTTGATGATCTGGCACTTTTTTTTTTTTTTTTAGAAGTAGCACAAGTTCATTTGAAGGAGAAAGACAACCCTTAAATAATAAGGCAATTATTAATTTAATCAATAGCAGTATTATATTTTAAATTAATCTTCAGAAGTCCCTGAAGCTAAAATTTCAAAAGTCATTAATCAATTAAGCAAAATAATACACAGTCTTTCAAAGGAATCTATCTCCTGAAGGTTGCTCAAATTGTTTTCTGAGAATGAAATGAAAACTTTGCACCTTTTCTTTACTTTAATTAAGTAGTTTTATTTTTCTAATAAGTGTGATTGCTCAATATGCAAAAAAATATGGTTTAAATATGAGCATTCTAGTGTATTTAATTAGTTCTACTTTGATCAGAATAAAATTGTAAATCTAAAAACTGCTTTTGTTTATCAACATGAAGGATAGAGTGCTTAAAATCCTTGCTTTTTAAAATCATAGCCTGTCAGAAACTTTGCTATGAAGTCATAGCAAAGAGAATGGAACACATCCTTCTTGTCTGAAGGATCTGGGCCAAGTGGGTCACTTTGACACAGAGAAGCATCCTTGGTTACCAACCTACATGCAAAGCTTCAGCTAGGGCTTTTTCAGACACATATGTTTAATTTCCAAGACTCTAACATACTGAGTCTGTGTCTCAGCTCTGCTAGTAATTACACTGTGATATTAGTATTAGAAATAAAATATTCATAATGGGTTACAACCAAGGTCACACAACCCTTTACTTTTTTGCTATTTTTTTAACAATAATTTCCTCACATCTGATACTCAATCCAGAGTTAATCATTGCTTTCCTGGAATCTCACTTTAGAGTTATACAATGTAAGCCCAAACCCTATAAAATATCTCTCTCCCTTCTATACTAAAATATCCAGTCCATAGTTTCTCATGGTGTTTTCTCTCCTTTGCTGCAGAAAGTTACAAATCTAATAAACTTTATTACACTACAGTTATATTCCTGGTGGTCTTTATCTGATGGACTTTGTCAAAATTCTTAAGTGAAACCTTCAGCTCGCAAAACACAACTAAAACTGTAAATGTCAAATATTTAGAAATAAAGGAATAGTTTAACTTTCTGAAATGAAATGCATGTGTACACATGGTAAATATCAAATTCAGTTACTTGTCTTTTGAAACTAATCAAGAATCACTAGATGCTACATAGTAAGTTGCTAAATACTCAGTTTTTCTGCCTCCCCAATTTAACTATTTAATAATTAGAATAATGTATATGATATGAATAATATACAAATAATATAAATAATAAGTATAATATAATAATTATTTAATACATGTTTCTCCATTTTGTTGCTGTTTAGCTATGGCCAAGGCTCCAGGATGCCTTTGAATTCTTCCTCATAACATGCCACATGAACTGACTCCCCTCAGAGAGCACATTTTTGCTCCAAAAGTTCTCTAAATCTTTCCATATTCATATATGCTTATATTACCTTATTCTTCCAGAATGTTCTTCTTAACACAAATTGATTGAGTTGATGTTTCAATTTGGAACATTTTAAGTGTCACAGAATGGGAAATCTGGATCATTTATTATAAATAGGATTTTATCGGGGCACCTGGGTGACTCAGTTGGTTAAGCCGTCTGCTCAGGTCATGATCCCAGGGTCCTGGGATCAAGCCCTGCATCAGGCTCCCTGCTTCTTCCTCTCCTCCCTGCTCGTGTTCTCTCCACTATCTCTGTCTCTCTCTCAGATAAATAATAAATAAAATCTTAAAAAAATAAATAAATAGGATTTTATCAAGGGAGAAATGATGTCATTTTAGAAGTACCCAAAGAGTGGCGCCTGGGTGGCTCAGATGGTTAAGCGTCTGTCTTCAGCTCAAGTCATGATCCCAGGGTCCTGGGCTCGAGCCCCGCATAGGGCTCCTGGCTCAGCGGGGAGCCTGCTTCTCCCTCTCCCTCTGCCTCTCCCCCCGTTCATGCTCTCTCTCTCTGTATCTCTGTGTCTCAAATGAATAAATAAAATCTTAAAAAAAAAAAAGAAGTACCCAATGAATAGCATGAAGTTGTTTTTCCAGGCATATTTGAGATAATACCAGTTTTAAATACTTTCCAGTATTCCTTGGAAAGAGTACATGTAGGCCAACAAACAGCTTGCCACTTACTGTTGCTGAAATGTGGTATGCAAGGAAGAAGTAGCTGGTAAGTAGATTAGAAACACATATAGAGCATGCCAAAAAGAATTTGAACTTGACTTACAGGCACAGAAAAATTCTCCTCATATCTATAATGTGGAGAAAGATATAAATCTGTTTTATGCTGCTGCAGTGAACTGAAATATGACTAATGGATAGCAGTTATAGTTGAATTTCTGCTCAGTATAAGAAATATTTTTCTAATAATGAGAACTGTCCAGAAAATAGCATGGGCAAGTTAGGCTGAGTGCCTCTTACTTCCTAGAAGTAACTAGGTAACTAAATGCCCATGCCCCTGGAATGTCTTTAAAAAATAATTTTTGTTTTCAACAGAAGATTAAAGTTAACTTTCGATTCTATGATATTCTCTGTTGGGATTCTAACAAACTACTCAGTGTGAGCATTAAGATGGACACAATTGTGCTACTTCACTAAGCAATGAATTGATTCATAACATAAGCATTTTAGTTCCAAAATAGTGACTGGGAGAACATCTGCTGCCATGACATAGTGGCAAGGCAGTAGAAAAAAAATTTAACATCAGACATGTTTTTAGATGTGATATTGCATCCCATAGAAGATTTCTTACTTTGCATGATCATAGAACAAAATATAAATTATGTTAATCATAATAATGTATTATATAATAGCCATTCTATTGTAATCCAACCATTGACTAATCTAGCATATGATATCATCCATAACAAACATTTTCTCTTTTATTTAAAATCAATTAATTAAGATATATTATTAGTTTCAGAGGTAATTTAGTGATTCATCAGTTCCAAGTAACACCCAGTGCTCATTACATCAAGTGCCTCCTTAATGCCCAACACCCAGTTAACCCATCCCTCCCACCCACTTCCCCTCCAGCAACCCTCAGTTTGTTTCTTATAGTTAAGAGTCTCTCATGGTTTGTCTCCCTCTCTGATTTCATCTTATTTTAGTTTTCCTTCTCTTCCTCCATGTTCATCTGTTTTGTTTCTTAAATTCCACATATGAGTGAGATCATATGATAATTGTCTTTCTCTGACTAATTTATTTCACTTAGCATAGAATCCTCTAGTTCCATCCATGTCATTGCAACTGGCAAGGTTTCATTCGTTTTGATGGCTGAGTAATATCTATTGTGTGTGTATATGTATATACAATATATATGTATATACCATATATATATGTGTATATATATATATATGCGCCTATATATATATATATATACCATATCTTCTTTATCCATTCATCTGTTGATGGACATCTGGGTTCTTTCCGCAGTTTGGCTATTGTGGACATTGCTGCTATAAACACTGGGGTGCATGTGCCCCTTCGAATCACTATGTTTGTATCCTTTGGATAAATACCTAGTAGTGCAATTGCTGCTCTATTTTTAACTTTTTGAGGATGCGCCATACTGTTTTCCAGAGTGGCCATATCAGATTGCATTCCCACCAGTAGTGTAAGAGGGTTAGTGTAAGAAAGGGGAACCTTTCTCCATATCCTCACCAATACCTGTTGTTTCCTAAGTCATAACACTTTCAATGTCTACTAGAAAGTAGGCACTCCAAGATATTTTGCACATATTATCTCTAATCCACCAACTAACCTAAAAGACAAATATTATCATTTTACAGATTACAAAACCAAGGCTCAAAAAGATTAGGATCATCACAGAACTAATAAATGGCAGGTTGAGAGCTCTGTCTCCCAGCCCTATGGCATATTCATATAGTAGACAAAGCACTTAATTGTTTTAGAAGTGTGACTTATTTTTTCAAGACTTCAACATATTTACCAAGTAAGAAGTTAAGATTAGCCTCTTACTATCATCAAAGAAGAGTATTTATTGTTTGTTTAATACTCATCTAGTGGGCGCCTGGGTGGCTCAGTTGGTTAAGCGACTGCCTTCGGCTCAGGTCATGATCCTGGAGTCCCGGGATCGAGTCCCACATCGGGCTCCCTGCTCAGCAGGGAGTCTGCTTCTCCCTCTGACCCTCTTCCCTCTCATGCTCTCTGTCTCTCATTCTCTCTCACAAATAAATAAAAAAATCTTAAAAAAAAAATTTAATACTCGTCTGGTTACAAAATGGGAACCTCCTAAACTCTAAGCTCAATCAAATATAAATTGACTAATACATGTGTTTGGAAACAAATATCAATAGGAACACTGGAAAAAGAGGCATAAGTTAATAAAACTTGAAATAAAAATTTAAAATAATTTTACTCAACAGATTGAAATAACTTTGAAATCTGAAAACCGGAATAAAGACGTTAAAAATCTCTGACGATCAGTTGTTAAGACCTAGTATGGCAACTGCTGTCACTTCCAGTGTTCTAGGCAGTGTATCTCCCATTTTTCCTTGTAGTAACAGCTTATGCTATCATCCCATCCTAAATTCTTCAATTAGCACCTGCTTTTGCTCCTCCCCTGAAAAATTTGGATTTCTTATAATCCTACTTTTCAGATGTTAAAATGATATCTACTGGCTTCCATTGTAATATAGCTACCTATAACATTTTTCAGTGTGACTAAAAAATTAAGAAATTTTATGAGAAATGATTAACAGTAAAATGTAAATGAAGAAACAGGGTTGATTTCACAGCATTATATATACCATTGCACCTGCAGAAATAGCAAGTATTATTTAAAATAGTAATGGCGAAAGGATGAAAGCTCTTCCTCTAAGACCAGGAACAAGAAAAAGGTGCCTGCTCTCTTCACTCCTATTCATTCATAGTATTGAAAATCCTAGCAGAAACAATTAGGCAAGAAAAAAAAAATATCAGATATGGAAAGGAAAAAGTAAAATTGTCTCTATTTGCAGATGTCATGATTTTACATGTAAAAAATCCTAATGATTCAACCAAAGAACAATTAGATCTAATCAAAGAATTGAGTAAAATTGCCAGGATATAAAATTCACATACAAAAATCAGTAGTAGTGTATACACTAGCAATGAAATTTCTGAAAAAGAAATAAAGAAATCAATCTAATTTATAATAAGATCAAAAACAATGAAATACTTAGGAATGCATTAACTAAGGAGGTGAAGCTCTCTGCTGAAAACTACAACAAATTGATGAAAGAAATTGAAGAAGAAACAAATAAATGGAGAAATATACTATGCTTATGGATCCCAAGAATTGATATTGTGAAAATGTCAATATTATCATTCCATCTATAGATTTAATACAGTCCCTGTCAGGATTCCAATGGCTTTTATTACAGAAGTAAAAAAAAAAAAAAAAAAAAGCACTTCTTAAATTTATATGGAACAACACACACACAAAAACTCCGAATAGCAAAAAAAATCTTGAGAAAAATAAACAAAGCAGGAGGTATCACACTTCCTGACTTCAAGCTATACTATAAAGCTATAGTCATCTAAACAGTATGATACTGGCATAAAACAACAACAACAACAACAACAACAACAAAACAAACAAACAGACCAGTGGAACAGAACTGAGAGCCCAAAAATAAACCCAAGGATATATGGCCAATTAATATTTGACACAGGAACCAAGAATACTCAATAAAGAACAAGACATTCTCTTCAATGAAGAGTGCTGGGATAATTGGGCATTCACATGTAAAAGAATGAAACTGGACTCATATCTTACACCAATCACAAAAATTAACTCAAAATGTAAGACCTGAAAACTTGAAACTCCTGGAAGAAAATATAGAACAAAGATCCTTGATCTTGGTAATGATTTTTTTTTTTTTGTATATGACACTTAAAGCACAAGCAATAAAATAAAAAATTAACAAGTGGGACCAAACTACATCAAATTAAAAAGCTTCTGCACAGCATAAGAAACTATTCACAAAGTGAAAAGACAACCTAGGCAATGGGAAAAATATTTTCAAACCACATATTTAATGAGGAATTGATATCCAAAATATATAAAGTACTCATAATTCAGTGGCAAAAAACATAATGCAATTTAAAAATGAGCAAAGGACCTGAAAGAATTTCTCCAAAGAAGATATACAAAAAGCCAACAGGTACATAAAAAGATGCTCAACTTCACCAGTCATTAGGAAAATGCAAATTGAAACCACAATGAGATATCATCTCATGCCTATTAGAATGGCCATCATCAAAAAGGCCAGAGATAACAAATGCTGGAAAGGATGGGGAGAAAAGGAAACCCTTGTACACTGTTGGGAATGTAAACTGGTGCAGCCACTATGGAAAAAAGTATGGAGTTTCCTTGAAAAATTAAAAATAGAACTCCCATAAGACACAGCAATTCCACCTCTGGGAATATGCCCAAAGGAAATGAACACACTAACTCGAAAAGATATCTGCACCTGCCATGTTCACAGCAGCATTATTTACAGTCACTAAAACATGGAAACAACCGAAGTGTTCACTGATGGGTAAATGGATAAAGAAGCTGTGGTATGTATATTTAATGGAATATTATTCAGCCATAAAAACAAACAAGGAAATACTAACATTTGTGACCACTTGGATGGACCTTGAAGGCATTATGCTAAGTGAAATAAGTCAGACAGACAGAGAAAGACAAATGCTGTATGACCTCACTTATATGAGGACTCTTAAACAAACAAACAAACTCATAGAAAAAGTGCTCAAACGTGGTTATCCAAGGTGGAGGTATTAGTTGAAGGAGAATTGGGGAAGTTGGTCAAAGGTACAAACTTCCAGTTATAAGATAAATAAGTACTAGGGATGGAATGTACAACATGATGACTACAGCTAACACAGATCTCATAAGGAGAGTTGTTACGAGAGTAATCCTAAGGGTTCTCATCACAAGGAAAATTGTTTTTCCCTTTATTTTTTTTTGCTCTTTCTTTTGTCTTTATTGTATCTATATGAGAATATGGATGTTAGCCAAAACTTTTGTGGTAATTATTTCACAATATACATAGATCAAACCATCATGCTGTATGCCTTAAAATTATACAGTGATATGTATCAATTACTTCTCAACAAAACTGGAAGAAAATAATAAAACAAAGAAATTTTATAAAAGTTAATGATAAAAATGGAATGAGGAAACACCTGAGGAAACTAAGCAATTCTAGCATACTTTTCATCACCTGAATTTTTAACATAAGAGAGAGGCTACTGGACAGGCAAAGTAATCAATGTAATGATGTGGGAAGTGGTTCCTAAAGAGTAGTCTATTGTGTATTTATAAATGATCAATAACTATGTGATCTAGGTGTTATTCAAAGAGATGTATAGCACTGTTTTTGGAAATAAGAAGCAGCTATAGATTTTTAACTGGGGTTGCTAACATAATACATTATTAACCCCAAAATAATTTATTGTAAAATTAATACAGCTGATAGTTTATATCTTTTACCTAGAAAATAAGGTAAGGTCTTGGGCAGCGTTAAATATAATCTTATAATGGGTGGCTAGATTATAGGAGGAGGGATAGAAAGAAAGAAAAGAAAATGCAGTAAAACATGGATATTTTCAACTCCTTCAGTCAGTTCCAAATAACATTGGGGAAAGAGGATTATTTGCAAGAGGAAAATATAGAAAGAGGCAAAAATGAGAGAAGCTGTTGCAGTTTCCAGGAGACAGAGAGCAAAACATTTCCCTTACTTCCCTGTTCTAGCTTCCATAGGACACATTTTATATAGTTATTTATCTGCGGTTATTCATAAAGGAATAATATAATATGTCCTTATGATACCCTTCACAATTAAATACCATTTCTTCAAGCTAGCTTTAGTGGCCTATGACCCTATAACCCAAAGAACCTGTAGTATATACCCTCTCATCTATTACACCATCCTGATTCATTACTTAATAGCAGAAACTTACATACTATCTTCATAATACTGTTTCTGTACTTTATAATTTAACTCTAATATACAAATTGTGAATATAAAGAAAATTTTACTGTTTCTGATAATGAAGAGAGGGTCTCTTTCTCAGGGCTTCTATGAATTTTAATCCCAACAGCACAGGAGAATTTCTTTAAACAGAAAGTTTTTTTTTTTTTTCAACGTTGTGTATTTTGTGTTTTCCTCAAGGCAAATATTCTGTAGTGCCACTAGGAAACAGGAAAAATATCTCACAAATTTTAAATGCCTCTGCTTGTTAAAAGAAAAAAGTAGAAGCAGAAATAGAACTAGAAGAAGGCATCAAGATATAATGATTAAGTAAAATGTGATATATATTCATAATATTGTATACAGCCATAAAAATGAATAAATTACCCCTATATGCGATGGCATGGATGAATGTTAACAACATAATGTTGACATTACGAATGCATAGAATATGATCTATTTGCATAATGTTCAAAAATAGACCGAATTAAACCACATTGTTTAGAGGGAACATAGGGAAGTGGCAGAACTATGGAAAAGAAAGGGAATTCTTTCTCATAAATATTAGCATGCAGTACTTCTGGCAAGGAGGAAAGATAAATGATCAAAAAGAGCTGGAGCTTCTGGCTGCTGACAATTTTCTATTTCTAACCTGGTGTTCACCAGATACTTACCTGGATATGTGCTTTAGAAGCATTCGTCAGACTATAAATGTTATGTTTTCTGCTATTTTCTGTATGTTTTAAATGCTAATTAAAAAGAAAAGAAAAAGAACCCCAAGGAATTGGAGTTTCTTGATTCCAAAGCCGTCTCAGAGATGTTAAATCCTGTAATGAGGTTTGTGAAAGTGATTTATTTCAGCCAAAATTTCAACTGCCGTGTCTTTTTAAAAAAATTTTTTTAAGACTCTCAATACCTTTTCATCGTCTCTGCCCTGTCCTCTGCCCTACCAGACAGATCTCAATTTTCATCGTTCCCTGCTTTAGGGAGAGTCCCTTTGGATACAGGGTTTCTATAACACCTGTTATAATGTCTATCTCCCACAGCTTCTCCTTCCTACCTCACCCTGCCTTGGTCAAGGCCAATTCCTCAGCTGAGAGGCCAATTCCCACCCTCTCTAGGAGTTGAGCTGGGTCTCTACTATGATATTGCTCTCTTTTTCTGTGGTGAGGATCATCAGATATGCCTTTGAGGACTGAAAATCTCAGTATTAGAGATGTATGGCATAGAACCCTTCCAAAATTCCAAAGTACATGTCAACTCTTGGCTTGTCATTTAGTACAAAAATCATTATGTCTAGCAGCTACTTTTTTCAAAATATGTGATGAGGCATTGAGGTAATTTCCTTGTTTTATTGGAAGTTGTCATTCTCCTTTCTCTTTCCCTCTCTTTCTCTCTCTCTCTCTCAACCTCTTAATCATTCTAGTTGTTTTTGTTGTATTCCGAGGGGCAGAAAGAATGCAAATACCTTTATGGAAACAAATGTAACTGGAAATCTAAAAACCAAAGATAGAATTATTATTTCCTTTTTATTCATGAGGAAACTGATGCTTAAAGTTTGAGTAACTTAATTAACATCAGAGTCAATAAGTGGTAGAACTAGAGTTCAAGACCCAACTGTGTCCGTAGCCTGCACTTTTTACAGTTCTACCACACAGCCACCAGGAATTCAATTAGGGTATTAGAATTCAAGGATCAACATTCATCTTCTTCAACATACTGGCACAGAGAAAGCTTTTTTTGGTCACTTACTGCTACATCCCCAGTGCACTTAACGGTAAAGCTTAGGAGTTATTTGTAGAATAAAGAAGGAATATAACACCTCGATCTATGTGAATAACAGTGTGTATAATACTCAGTAAACTTAAAAGAAGAGATTATGCACATGCCATTTGCACTGCATAAGGAAATATTTTGGTTGATTAGAAATCTGGGTGTCATCTGGTCTCCCTCCTTCCTCCCGGCCCCACCCCCAGCCAATCTACCAAGTTGTTCTACTACCTCCCCTAACCCTTCTAGGTCTTTAAATCCCCATCTCCATCTCTCTCATGCAGGTGACATCCATTTCCAGCCTGATTTCCTGCAGCTGCCTATAGGATCTCCTTTTGTTTCTCTTTCCTGTTCCCTTCCAACCCACACTCCACAGTGTAGCCAGAGGGAACCTTCCTAAAACACAGAAATCACATGCCCCTCCCCTACATAACATCTGTGAGTAGGTGCCATTTGCCCAAGTGGGACAGTTCAAATATACCTTTGGCTCGTAAGACTCTTCATCCCCTGGCCATGATTTCACGCTTCCACTTCCTCCTGTTTCTGCCCCACTACTTACACCTTCTCACACTCCCAGAGGGGCTGCACTCCATTTCATTTTCTGAAATCAGCCATGCACAGTCTAGCCTTGACACATGCTGTTTCCCTGACAGGAGCAGTTCATGTCCTCTCTCTCGGCGGCCTAATGCTCTGTAATACAATGGCTTGTTTAATTATGCCTCGCCAGGGGCCTCATCTATTTTATTACCCATCTTCTCTCCATTGCTACCAACAGGCCTGGAACAAAGTAGAGCCTCAGTGAATGTCTGAATTAAAACAGAAAACATTTTGTATACATTCAAAAAATAGGATTTTCATCTATCCCTCCAGTCCATAAAAGGATAGTGCTTCTGTAATACGGGCAATAACTCATTTTAAAATGTTACTGTACATTTTTGTTTTTATAAATGAAAATAATAAAAATTGTTATTATTTTGTGCTCTGAATGTTTCTATGTTTAAAGAAGCCCCAGGCCTCTCATTTAAACATCCCAAGTGCCAATCATTTGAAAAGTGTCACCTGAAAAAGAAAAAAAATACGTACATATACATAAAAAGTTATATATATATCAAAATGGTAACGCAGGTTACAAACAGCTTTATATCTAAACCATTCATTCATCATCACTGAGTGAGGGAAAAATAAGTGGAAGGAAGGTTTTATGACTTTCAATTTTTATGAAACTACAAAAAATATTATAAACATAGAGGTATGGTGCATTTTCAAAACAAAAATATTTGAAATAGTAGTAATCAAGAGAGTAACTAGGAAGCTTCTTTACCTTACCATAGCTATGGTGAATGAATGACTAGTTGCTTATTGTGTTAATGGAACTGAATGCACTTAACCTAGTGATCTTTCCCCTGTACTGCAGTGTAGATGGGGGAGACCCCACACTATTTATAATCTGAACTAGATTTCAAGTCCCTCTGTTAATAAAATCCACATATGAGTCACCTTCGAGATCTTCATAGTGCCCGGGAGAGCTCACTACTTACACAGCCAGGCGGTATCAACACTAATGGGCTAGTTGCTTATCCCAGGATTCAGGAGGCATATATAACATCTGCATTTCCTTACCTTCTGGTCTTCTAAGTCACTGAGTTATGTTGCTTTTGCCTTTAATGCTTCTTGGTTCTAGACACGTCTCTCCATCCTCACTGCTGCAATCATCTCTAGGCTGGGTGTCTACAGTGACCTCTGAAGTGGTTCTTTTTCACCTACTTTTAATACCCTCTCATCTATAATCTTCAGGGAAAGGATAGTCTTATTTTAGAAGCACAAATATTATCTACTTGTCTATTTCTATCCAGTCTTAGATGTGTTTATTTTCTCTGATGCTGTATGAAGCACACCATAATTTTTAGTTTTGACTGACATACATAAGCTGAATGTTCAATTATCCCAAGATTGACATTGACTATTAACTATGACATCAAGTTTATGTTTTCCAGAATTTTATTCAATTAATTTTTGGAAATAGTCCTATTTGACCTAACCACAACATTAGATTGTAGATCATTTATTACTCTATTTAATGTTTGAGCAACATATCAAGTGGTTATAAGATAGTCATGTTATTCTGGCACTTAGTTTTTAGCCTAACTGCATATCTTCTTCAATCAATGTGACTTGTTGCAGTTGTTTATACCTTACTAGCTTAATTAAATAATACGGTATGTCTGCAATTGCTTGATCTATTTTCCTCTTGTAGTCATTGCTTCACTGATTTGAAGGTTTATTTCTCTTTAACATATTTCTATTATTTCCTCCTGGTTCATAGCATTTTTCTTACTCATGCTATAATCAATCACATTTCACTAGCTGTGTAAAGACCTTCTTCTTCTCATCAGGACCACCAAACATTTATTAGGCTCCTATGTGTGGCCTTGCCTATAAAGTACCTAAGGTTTTTACCTCAATGTCTTTCACTATTTTTACTTGGTAGAGTAATTTAATAATACAATGTTTTGCCTCCAAAATTATATTTTATGGATAATCATCTAGTTTCCCATAAGACTTCTATCTCCAAGTGAGTTCCCTGGCCAAGAGCACTTGCTCGGATTTGGAAGTTATTCTTTATAAATATTAATGTCTCTTTACTACTTATATTAGGATATTATTGGAATTTTAAGACGCAGGATGCTCTTTTTTTAAGAGTGTGCATTTTGGAGCCAGATTGCCTGCATTCAAATCCTCACTCTGCCATTTTGTAGTTATTGTGGGATGTGAGCAAGCCACTTAATCCCTCTGTGATTCTCTTTTCTCATCTGTAAAAAAAGTTACAGATGATAAGATGTACCTCACTCACAGATTTGTTGTGATTACTAAATGTGTTAATATAACAGTGTGTTTAGAAGAGCACTTGGCATATACAAACCACTCGATGTGTATTAGCTATGGTTATTGTTATTAATGGGATTTTTATTCTTGTAGTACCTCCACTGTGATTATACATGCAAGCAGGCAATCAGACTTATAAGACACAGGTAGTTTTTAATCTAATATAGTTCACTTTGCTTACCTAATTTTATAGAAGAATGAAAGGCAGAGATACAGCAAACACATCATCATTTCATCAGGATTCCCAGCAACTACTCAAGTACAGAGTTCCTTTTGCCTTTACCGTAAATGAGGTATGTACAACTGTCATGGACAAGAACAATGTGATAGAAACTGCGTCCTCTATTTCCCACCAATCCTTAATACTGCCCTAGTCATGCAAACCTGAGGCCTGGATGCCAACTCATACTTTCCCTAATGCAGCTGTAGTTTTGCTTGATGAATGAGACTGATACATCATTCTCATTTATTTGAGCTCTGCTGTTTCCAAGGAAGCGGTGTTATGGGAGTCTAAGATCATTCTAGAAAGGTCTTTATCAACCTCAGCAGCCCAGACGTTAATCATTTACTCAAAATTTATTATTTTACTTTGGAAAGAAATTCCGGTTATTATAGAAAATATGTTCATGAAGGAAATGGAATAAATGTTCTTTGAATTCAGTTAAAAATTTAATCCTAGATGCATACAAGTTTAGACAAATTCATTTATTAGTCTTTTTAAGGATTCACTAGAATATTCTGCCTCAAACCTTTCTCCACTTCTCCAATTCTGATGGCTATACTGTGTTCATTCGAAGTACGTAACTAGGCTACAGGTATTTACTCATTTTTAAATATAGATGATCTTGAAGGATGGGAAATATTAAAATTGGATCACCAATAATTAATATTTGATTATGTGTTTTATGATATGGGTATGCAAATAACATTCTTCTAACTGAAGAGGTGAGAGCTAACTAAATGGATCACAAATCAAGGAAGGTTTGATGGGAAAGATTTTAGTTATCTAATGCTGCATAAGAAACGACTCCAAACTTAGGGTTTAAAACAGCAATTATCTTATTAAATCACATCTTCTTGTACATCAGGAATTCAGAGAAAGCTGAAATGGATAATTCATGTGATCCATGTAGCATTGATGGAGGTCAGTGTTGTTGTTCAGTTGGCAAAGTGTCTGAGTCCGTCTGCTTCACTAACAAGTATGGCATCTTGGTAAGGATGGCTGGAAATCTACTTTTTACTAGGATAACATTAGAATCTTATGGAATAAAAAAATTATATTGCTATCAATTTTTAGTCAGACTCTCACGTAAAAGCTCGGAGTTCCTACAGCAAGTGCTTTTGCAAACAATATTGGAAACTACTTGGTTTTATAACCCAACCTCAAAAGATACATAGAATCTCTTCTGCTACACTTACTGGTTAAAGTAGTCACAAGCCCACTACCATTTAAGAAGAGAGTATGCGGGTACTCTCTCTATGACAAAAATATCAAATAATTTTTGGCTATATTTAAGAATCATTACAGGGGCGCCTGGGTGGCTCAGTTGGTTAAGCGACTGCCTTCAGCTCAGGTCACGATCCTGGAGTCCCGGGATCGAGTCCTGCATCGGGCTCCCTGCTCAGCAGGGAGTCTGCTTCTCCCTCTGACCCTCCCCCCATCTCATGCTCTCTCTCTCTATCTCATTCTCTCTCTCAAATAAATAAATAAAATCTTTAAAATAAAAATAAAAATCCTTACAGGCGAATTATAAAGCAATGTCTAGCATACATAGGACAATTTGGGGCAATATACTTGAGTGTGGGGGGTATCTCCTGCCAGAAAAGAGGAAACACGGGGCACACTTTGGCAAGGAGTCCTGCATTCTGGCACGTAGAAATGTGTGATTGACAAATAGCCCATTCAAACTTCGAGATATAAAACTTCCACCCAACAGAAATGTCTCTGAATATTAACAACACCAAAGTTAACTCCCAGAATTGGATAAATTGGTATAGAGTTTTAAAAAGCAGTAAGGAAATGATTCAAATAATTGAATATTTTATTAACTCATCCATCTAAAAGCCAGATTAAAATGTGTTAAGTTGTTGTTTTGAGGTTTCATAGTTACCTCTTTTCAAATTTATGGGCTTTATTAAATGTAACAAACTTAAGCACCAAAAGCACCATAATGAATCTAAATGTTTGTGGATTAATGCAAGGGTTTTTTACAATCATTTGCTCTTTTTCCACAACACATGTTTTTATTTATGATAATGACAATTCTCTAGTAAGCAATCCTATGTATGGTTTTATAAAGAGACAATGACTATATTTTCAACTGCAAGTTTCAAGAACAATGAAGGACAAGGATAGATCCCAAAATAGTTAGGGGGGATAATACTCTGTGGACCTATCAATTTATTCACAAGTTAATTAAATAGTTTCCTTTCTGTGATACCCACAGATAATAATATCCACAGCAGTAATATAATTTGCAAACTCTCAACATTTTTAAGTCCTGAAAGTGAAGAATTAATGCCAGCACAAAGTGATTAGAAAAAAATCACATTGGAATTTTGAATACCCAGGTAATCCAAGTTAATATATACTGTGGACTTTAATATAGATGTATATAAACATGCATCTATATACATATATTACAGAATATTTAGTTGAATTTAATTTTCATAAATCTGTAATTATACATTTGTATGAATATATTTAATCACACTAAAATATAAAGTTTGTAAAAGTTGGGATTTCTTCTGTCTTGTTCTCTAATGTATCCCAGTGATTAAAAGAATATCTAGTACATAGTAGAGCTCAATATGCATTTATTATATTAAATCTAATTCCCCTGCTATGTCAACATCAGGTCATGAATCTTGTCTGGTTTCCTTGTCCTTTTGGAAACTCATCATTTAAAAAAAAAAGATGTATTTATTTATTTATTTGAGAAAGAGAGAGAGAGAGAGCAAGTGAGCATGAGAAGAGGCAGAGAGAGAGGGAGAGAGAGAAAAACTTTAGCAGACTCTGCACCGAGAGCAGAGCCCAACATGGGGCTCAATCCCACAACCCTGAGATCAAGACCCTGAGGTAATGACCTGAGCCAAAACTAAGAGTTGGATGCTTGACTGACTGTGCCACCCAGGGGCCCCAGGAAACTCCTCATTTTAATCAGTGTGTATGCTTCCATGTGTGTTCACAAAAATAGAGCTTTTTTTTTTTTCTAGCCACTTCCATTTCACGTACCATCCTTTCTTCTTTTGTTAACGTCCAGTAAAACTAAGCAAAGATTAATTATTCTTCTATTTTTATTGCAATTGTACTGGAAGCTGTACAGTTCATTTAGGTTTTCAAATATTTTAGAAAATTGACCAAACCATTTAGACTTACCAGCTTATTTTCTTATATATATATGGAATATATGCTATTTTTTTTGTATTAAAAAAGAAGAATTAACTGGCTTTGCAAAACATTTTTGGGATAAGGATAGATATTCTCAGAAGAAGAAATAGACTACAACACTGGATGAGGCAAACCTTTACTGAATAGCTCTTACCTAGTCAGCAGTGCTTTAATCTGGCAAATAAAAACATATAATACAGCTCTGAAGATGCCATCTCCATACTTATTAGAGGATGGTGTAAGGTAATGCATACAAATTGGACAGCAGGAGTTTTGACAATGGGATGTTGATGTAGGCTAGGGAAATCAGAACAAATTTCAAAGAGGAAAATACTGGACCTCACCTGGGTAGCAAAGAGGCAGAGAATAATAAGTTGATGCTTTAGTTTAAAATCTTATCACAATTATCATGCTCTTTTGGTGCTCAGGATCTTATAGCTTCTGTAAACATAAAGCAACCTTATTTTTAAAAGTTTATCTCGGGGTGCCTGGGTGGCTCAGTCAGTTAAGTGTCTGCCTTTGGCTCAGGTCATGATCTCAGGGTCCTGGGATTGAGCCCCACATTGGGCTCCCTGCTCAGTAGGGAGTCTGTTTCTCCTTCTCCCTCTGCTGCTCCCTCTGCTCATCTCTCGCCCTCTCTCTCAAATAAATAAATAAAATCTTTTTTAAAAAAAAAAAGTTTATCTCAAAACATGAAGTCGGGAAAATCTAGTTATAACCTCATGGTCAAACTCTGTCAACAAGCCAATTTTAAGTCTCTCTGTCTTCTATCTTCTATCATGCTCTAAATGTCCTTCAGAACCCCATTATGCTTCACTCTACTGCTACTAATTTCTCCTGAACCATTGCATTGGGCCAACTATTGCCCATACTCCTTGCTAAGAGACCTCCTAGGTCTCTACAGAATTTTCCATTACTTTCCATATAATCCTCACATGGAGGATGTTTAAATACAGGAGGTGAGAGAAGATAGACCAGAATTACCCTCACTCCTACAACTACTTACAGATCATAGAAATTTGGGGGGAAAAAAAACTATTATTTTTGCAGATATCATCTGGCTATTCCCCATGCCACCTCACAATGTCATACATCTCATGAGAACATTGGCCCTGACTTGCAGTCTTTTCTTCCATTTGAATTCCCAACAGCATCCCATCATTCACGCTGCTAAGAGAAAAGAGAAGCACACCAACTTCCCAGTTGCTTGTCTTCCATTCTTAGTTGGCCATTGTTTACAAAATCATTCAACCACCTGCTACTGTTTTAAATAAATTCTGTATTCTATTTTCTCACCACAACTACATTCCCTTCCCACTTCTTTGTTCCTCATACTCAGACTTGATATATACATCCTACCACAATTGCTTAAAATGATTTCCTTCCCACCTAACTTTGAATCAAACTCCTATTCAAACATTGAAATAGTACAGATGTCTACTTCTCTGTAAATTCTTTGACAGTCTTGACTTGTCCTGAATTAATGACTTCTTCCTCTGCAATCATATAGAATTTAATTACAATTTATAATAATTGTTTTTATTGTGCCACTCTTTGTTGGCAGGTGAACTTGGGCCTTATGTATCTTTCTCCTTGGGCCTTATATATCTTTCAGTGTCCCCAATAGATAGTAACTCAAAATGTTTTATAAAAGTTTGATTATGGATTCAATATACTGATTTCTTTTTGTTTCTATGATTTTGACATTGTCACTGGTGGAAAAAAAAAGTAATTACATCAGTTGACATTATTTTCTAGATACTAAGCTGATATGGCCTGATACTAATCTTATACCTATTGTAATATTCATATTCCTGTTAACTATCAGTGTAGGTTTACTTCAAAGATAAACTATACATGGGAATAAAATTCTATGTTCCTTTGTTTGTTAATACCCTTGTTAGAGAATATTAAAATCATATCTTTTACTTAAAATCTCCCTCCCCAGCTGTCAGAGGAATAGAGAACAAAAATTCCATCAACTTTATAATTAATGTATTTGGTCTTTCTTTACTTTTCCCTTTCCGTGGAGAGGAATCAGCCTCTGTATCCCAAACAGATGTTTTACACAAGCTTGTGAGACCACATTCCTGAAACTCTCCTCCTGGGTTCTATCCCCTAATGTCTGAGTCAAAATAGTTTTTCAGATTGCTAAGCAAGGATAGTAAAAAAAAAAAAAAAAAAAACCTGAAGATTAATAATTTTGATAATTTTTATTTTGTCTACTTTTCTCCCTCCCAACACTTTCCTTTATTCTCTATTTCTGGAGTTTCAAATTTCCCATGGATGGTTGTGTATATGTATACACACACACAAACACATACCTATGCAAGAAATAAAAGAATATTTTTTAAACATAATATGCTAAAATTTTCAAAGTTCTTAGTACCAGCATTTAATACTGCATAGGAAATGGATATACTAATGAGCTAATGCATATTACTGCATTTTCTACCTGAGGAACTATACAAACATCACCTAACAATGGGATTTAAACGTAGGATCAAGTGTGCCACATTAAATCTATGACTACGTGTAGGCACCACATTTTTTTTTTACTTCTAATTTCTTGATTCAAATCTTTCTTACATATTGGCAAGTCAAGGAAATTAAATTGCCAAATTTTGTTTTTATTTCTGTTCGGTGACATTTAAACTTTCTTCAGTGATACACCTCACAGGTTTTCTACTCAGGTAGGAGTCAAGGCCTCTGTAATCAGTATTCTGTTTTATTTTTGCAGAGATCATCTACTTTATGGAGACTCATTAAAGCATGATGAGTCAGAAATGTTCTAGGGTATATTTTAAGCTAATTATGTGCTGAACTCTTACCTTTGCTGCTTTGGGCATAAATTAAGAGTCTAAAGTAGGTTCTTTTTTATTTTTCAAAAAAGTGTTTTTAAACTCATTTAAAAAGATATTTCCAGAGAAAATGCTTCTGATTTGAGATCTGAATATAAAAGAGAAATACTACATCTTGCAAACTCTCTACCACAGAAAAAATAACCGTGCTTTTATTATGGCAAAGGGTACATTTCAAGGTCACTGCCTTGCTTTGCTTCTGAAGTTTGTTTAGCAGCTAGGAGAATACACAAAGATTCAAATGCTGGCTTCTTTAAAGTGACATTCGGTAAAGTATTTGATCAGAGAGAGAAGTACAGACTCTATAAGGAAGCCATGCAATCTGAATTTGTAATGCTTGACAACAAAACATTTTACTGTAGTGTAAATAATATTATGTGTGCAGACTTTTCATTTTAATGTCAGAGACCCTATTTTCTATTTAAGAGAAAACAACCAGTTAAATGCCAATTCTACATTGAAATCCAAACTCCTTTTTTATTTAGGAAACTCAAAGATTTGTTTTCTTGTATTCTATTGAGTTCCTAACCCCAGAGAGTGAGGTTCAGGAAATCCAATGGTTTAATCTTTAGTCAGGTGTTTGGGGAGTCTTCTATTAAAACACAACTTTAATTGCATTTAGATATCATATCAAATTAAATAAATTCATTAACACTGAGGTACAGCATTTGGGCAATCCACTAACCCAAATGAGGACAGTGTTCTAAGCACTTGGTAAATTCTCTCAGAAGAGGAGAAACTAATTAAATTAACTAACTGAGGTAAAGTCTCTCAGAAGAGGAGAAACTAATTAAATTAACATACCAAATCCATGTCAAAGGTGTTTTTACCAATATTTGTGTGCAAATTAAAATGAAAATAAGAAATCCATGTCAAAAGTGTTTTTACCAATATTTGTGTGCAAATTCTCTTTTACACTACAGTAAAATGTTTTGTTGTCAAGCATTACAAATTCAGATTGCATGGTTTCCTTATAGAGTCTGTACTTCTCTCTCTGATCAAATATTTCTTTACCGAATGTCACTTTAAAGAAGCCAGAGTTTGGATTTCATTTGGATTTTTTGTTTTTCAAACAAAAAAGACTGTTTTAGTCAAAAATATCTTCCTTTCCTCCTGCACGCCCTCCAAATCATCGTGATATCCAAAATCTCCATAAAAGTCTTTGTTTTTAGGATTTTAAAGACCTCCTATGAGCTGTAAATTGAATTGAATGGCCAAGAATTGGTAATTGAGAAAGAAGTTTTTTTCTTGTCAATGAATAATCTTAGGAAAGATACTTGGAACCCCATTATCCCTGTGTGTAGTATGTGGTTATTCCAGATGATATCTAAGGATGTGTTTAGCTCTTTAGGTTTAAATTCTGCAAGTCTATGACTAACCTAACCATATCTAGTTTGCCAGTTAATACATCAGGATTGTTTCAGCCATTCGCATCAAGGATTAAATTATATGATGAGATTAGCTGAAGTTAGTTGCCTAATGATGTAGTAGGTGAAAGCATCAGTGACAGATGATATTAAAGGAAGCAATTAGCATCACAAAAGAAACATATGCCTTTCAGTCTGGGTGACAAAATGGCTTAGAAGATACAGTACCTTAACATTTTATTGAGTTCTATACCTTAAAAATCTCTCTCTCTCTAAATATATTTTGATGTGATGATGAGGACAGTATTTATTCCTTTACCCCCCTAAGTAATAGACTGGATCAAAGTAAGTGTCCTTTAAATGCATGCATAATGGGATCAATCAGTCAATTAATGTGAAAACTTGCATGCACAGATAGGCCTGAATGAGAAACCCAACAGGCAAAATTCCTGGCCATTAAAGTGCTCAGTCCTTGAAATAAAAACACTTTCAAACAAGCAGCTTGTAGGAATATAGGGCAATTTCAAAAGGGAAATAATTTGGAACAACATGTGATATTGATTGTGAGTTAGAGAGCAAGTGAATTATATAATTCTCTAAAAGGGAATGTTGTTATTCTTTGATGAAAACTGTCAGAGATGAGATAAGACTGGCAACTAAACCAGCACTAATTGAAAGTATGATAAACTCTACTCCCTCACCCCATCCTTTCTATGTTGTGCTTCTTCCCCAATTTTCCTGGAGCCATCATCTGTAATCTACCAGGTGTCCATCTTATGTTGTATACACTAAAGTCCTAGCTGTCTATGAAAAAAATTAACATGTATTTTTAATTCATGTAGGGACATAAGAACCTCTCAAAGACTAAAAGGTCTTCAACCCTGAAAATAATAATTCTCTAATTTCAGGGCCTAAAGAGCACCATTGATGGAACTATTTGGTGCAGGGATTTCAAATGACCCTGAAGACTACTATATACCATACCGTACACTCACTTGGGTTGTACTCTATTTGAGAAGTACATGTCAATATTGATGGCTCCAAATTACAGGGCAGGCAATATCACATATTTCTTTGTTAACACCAATGGTACATGGCACATGGTAGCAACTTGATTTTCCATTGATCTCTTTCAGCTTACCTGTTGTGCCCATGAGCAGCGTGTCAGGGAAATCAGAGGCTGAGAGACTGTTAAGGGGCTAGGTTCTTCTTCATGTCTACTTACTAACTAACTTTGAGGCCCTGGGCCATCACTTAACCTATTAGTTTTCTTCAGTGAAAGTGTTTATTTATCAGAGTATTATGAGGAATGAATAAGAAAATGCATACCAAAAATCTTTCACAAATATAAAGGTATTAGCGTTAGAACTAGCTTAAGTTAAAATATCCCTGCATAATAATTATACTTTAGAACAAAATTAAATCTTTGAGTGTTTTCTGTCATAGTTCTGCATATAGTTTGAACTGAGATAGAATCTGTATATCTACCATAGGAGTTAAGAGATATGGCAGTAGAAAAAGAAAAAGTAGGAGAAAACACTGAATAAGATAACAGGGAAGAAGGAAGAGAAAGGAAGAGAGGAAGCAGAAAAAAGAGGTCATCTATATGGAAAAGGGGAAGAATATCTGTTATAATAGACCAAATCCTCTAGGGATTTTTAAACTTCCCTTCCATAGCAGAGACCTAGACCTTGGAAGATTCATAAAGCTCCACATACATCTCCACCTAAACATACCACTTAAAAAAGAAAGATTATTTCTTTATTTTCTCAGAAAGGACAGCAAAATGTAGAAACTCATTTTATTTGAGTCCACAGCAACATGATATAGAAAAATGCCTTAATGACATATAGAAACAATTTAGTCAGTAAGCTTTTACATATATCTGATTGTACTGGAAAATAATGAAAGACAAATTTGAAGAGTTTCAGCAGTTTGCCTTGTGGTGCTATGAAGGTTAATGTTTGATTAAAATGAAAATAAGAAATCCATGTCAAAGGTGTTTTTACCAATATTTGTGTGCAAAAAAATCACTGCTGTTATATGTTGAAAAGTAATATTGTACAGTAGTTATAACAAAATAGCATAGTGGTTGGAATGCAATTTTTAAAGCCAAATTATATAGGTTTTTGACAGAGTCATTTGCTCATTGGGTAATCTTGGGCGAATATTCAACCTCTTTTTTCCTTAGATTCCTCATTTTTAACATGAAGATTATAATAGTGATGTTACAAAATTTATCATACAAGTCAATTTGTACAAATTATTTAGGAAATATAAGTGCTTAGTGTTAGTTTTTGTTTTATATTTATTTTTAAGTGAGAATAGGTAAGTTAGTGTTGATCTTTATTTTATTTTGATACTTCATTGTGTATGTTGTGTGTGTTTTAATTACTCCCTCTAAATAAAATTTAAAAGTCTGGAATATGGTGATTAACATAACATAATAAAGTTAAATTTAAAAAAAGTCTAGAATATAAGAAACTGCTTAGGATGGAAGACATTCATGGGGAAAAAAGAGAAGGAAACTACTTTTCGGGTATATTATGGTTTCAGTAAAGAAAGATTAAAAGAAATGATGATATTCTTAGTTTTTATTTATTAATATTTTTTATTCACGTGTGTTTAGTGATTAGGCATAGTTTTTAAGCTGAGAGTCATTACCAGCTGTGTGTTTGCAGCTTCTTCCCCATCTAGTAACTTGAATTAGTGCATAAAACTATCAAACTCCTTGACTCCTTTAACTTCAATTCACTTCTCATTTTGTGTTGAGCTGTAATTACCCAGTTTTCTTTTAAAAATTTCAATTCTAATTAGTGTTGCACCAAAATCTTTGTCAATTAAGAGTATTTTCCAATACTGATTTGATGAATACTAATGGCTACATTAATGAGAAAATATAAGTGCCTCAGGATAGATCCTTTTGTAGACTACTTAAAAATAATCAACAGTACCAAAATTCAAAATAGCTGGAAAAATAAATTTAAAACAAATGCAAAATGCAAAACTTCCTCTTAATATGTTACCAAAGACACAGCAAACAAAGGAAGCTTGTTTGCCACGTGCATCTTCCCACCAATTAAATCATGAGGTAGCAATATTCTTATAGGTTCATTAAGAATTTCAAGTTAAAGAAATGCTGATTACAGATATATATTTTCGAAATAAGATCTCTTTACTTATGAAACAAAAGCTGCTGATTTCCTTCTCTTTTTAACTATTTTTTTGATTCTGCGCTGCGTAAGGGAAGAAAAATAATCTTCCCTCTACCCTTCTAGGTTCTTGGCTGAAATACCCTCTGTGATAGAAGATTAACAGGAGAAGAACAGAACTTTAGTAACATATATACCTCCTGTATAAATGGGAAATATCCAGGAAAACTGAGTAGCTCCCCAAAATGGCCCAAGCTATCACCTTAAATACCATTGCCCCTAAAAACAAAAGATATTGGAGTGGAGGCTGTTGGAGCTAGGTATGGGAGGTTATAACACAGTAAACAAGGGTAAGGTTGTCATGCAGAATTGAAGTCATTGCCTTCTCCATTAAAAGTTTTTAGAGATTTAGAGTCATCCTCTTTGGGGTAGAGAGGAGATGCCCTTACAAATGGAGATTTTTCTTATAATTATAAATGTCATTTTCAGAGGTTTTCCTGTTTCTGTCCTTTTAAAAAAATATTCAGCTTAAAAAATATTCAGCTCAAAATAATCCTGATGCCAAAGAGGTATATTTTGGGGTGACATATTCTGCTCCCCTTTAGCTGTTATTGAATTTTCAATTATTCTATAATACTACTAAACCTTTAATAGAAATAAAGCAAAATAAAGGTACTTTTCGAATAAAACCTTTGGAAAACATATCTGAAGAATGTGGAAAAGTCAGAAAAACTAAACATTATTTAGAGAAGGTGATGTCTTTTTCATTCCTTCTTACTCAACCAATACCCAACTAAATTTGTCCAAATATCAAATTCAAATTCAATGGAATACAGCAGCATAAGAGAAAGAAATAGGGTCTAGAGTCAATTTTGCAAAATAGGCTTCCCCAGCAAGCCAAGACCTTTTTCCCACATTTTTCCTTAAGCTCTTTAACACCTAAAAGCTTCAAAAGGACATTGAAAATTCTCTTATCTGGTTCTGGCTACTATTACAACTATCCCAAAGCCATTAGGAATCAGGCAGCATCCCATCTAGCAAGTAGAGAGATGCTCTGAGGAGCTGTACAAAATAGAAGATTTTTATAGGAAGAAAGGGGGCAAGGAGTTATTTGCAAAAGAAGGGAAAGGATTGTTTCAGACCAAGACATCTTATGGGTGGAAAGGGAATGGCAGGGTTTTTATGATACAGATGACTTCACTAATGGTGATCAGGAAATTTCAGATTGACTCTTAAAGGTCACATTCCTGGGATAGGTCGAAATAGCAATTAAATCTTGGTTTTCTGTAGTGAACAAGGACTCCATTTTGGACTTGTATCTTTTTTAACAGAATTCATGTCCTACTGCCCTCATCTTGCTCTTGGACTCTAAACGGACTGCCCATAATCATGCTTTACTCTGCTATGGTCACAATCTAGAACAAAAGGGTTACTTACCTTTTGTTAAACATTAGAAAGCTATCTGCTTGAGCAATGATGGAGATCTTTTCTTCTCTGAACCCACCCACAAATAAAAGTGAAAAGATTTTAAGACTAAATTATCCAGAAGATTTTATAATGAGTTTCTTTTTTTTTTTTAAAGATTTTATTTATTTATTTGACAGAGAGAGACACAGCGAGAGAGGGAACACAAGCAGGGAGAGTGGGAGAGGGAGAAGCAGGCTCCCCGCAGAGCAGGGAGCCCGATGCAGGACTCGATCCCAGGACCCTGGGATCATGACCTGAGCTGAAGGCAGTTGCTTAACCAACTGAGCCACCCAGGCGCCCTTATAATGAGTTTCTAATTGCCATACCAATGCATTCATCCATTTCAATATGTATAAGTAAGGTTATAGAGAAAATAGAAAAGTAAATTGATTCAATCATTGTCTATATTTTCAGCAATATATTTTCTAAGTTCTAACATCCCTGAGCCAGGTCATCAGGGTATACTTTACATAATGGTGCCTGGCCAATGCAAATGTAATATAATAAATTACAATGGGCTATAACCCTTTCTGTCCTTAAGGGAGAAACAGAATAAAATCAGAATAGAATAGAAATCCCTATATATATATATATTAAAACTTGTTCCTTTAAGTATCCACCAAACTTTCAGATAAAAACCAGATGAAAGACAGAAAAAATCATTTTAACATTTGACACAAACATTTTTGATGCCCCATTTTCATGTGGCAGTATTAAAAAACAAACAAACAAACAAACAAAAAACAGAAAAAAGCACCCCATATGTCTTTTATTTATAATTTTTTTCCTATTTGTTTTGTAGTAGTTCTATTTATGTTCTACATCAATATATTTTTATTATATGCATTGTAGGTGTCTATTCCCAATCTGTGGTTTATCTTTTAACTTTGTATACAGGGGCTTTCAAAATTAGAGTTTCAAGCTTTACTGTGCTAACCAGAAAGAGGTCTATACAGTGCTGTTCCGGGCTCACATTGTAACTTAAAGGGAAACTTTCATAATATCCAGAGCCCTTGATGTCCTATAAATGAAGGAAAAGGACATCCTCAAATTCCTTGTAGTAGGAACCCACTTAGGTGGCACCAAACTTGACCTCCAAATGGAGCAGTACATCTAACAAAAGGAAAAATGTTGGCATCTACAATACTGAAGAGAACCTTGGAGAAGTTTCTGCTGGCAGCTCATGCCATTGTTGCCGTGGGAATCCTGGCTGATGTCAGGGTCATATTGTCACCTGCTAAAACCCAAGACCTGACCTTTACTGCCCATGTGCTTGTACTCATGACCTTTTTCCCACATTTTTCCTCAAGCTCTTCTTGCCAGCTCATCTCTTAACTAAGGCCAATGGAAAGTGAAAACGCCCCTCAAGTGATAGCAACTGTCCTGACAAGACCTCCAGCCAGCCCAGACCACCCAGAGCAGTTTGAGTGTAATCCCCTACTCATATCTGTGTAAATGGACCATAGAATGACCATCAACTACATTTACCTCATTATAATACAAAAATCTCTGCCTAAGGAGGAACACAAGCCTCATTTACATAACACAACATATATACATGTCTCTCTCTATATAAATATATATATATTTCCTTAAGGTGCATGGGTGTCCTTATGCCTGCCTCTACAAGGATCCCCTTTTTCATTCTAACCCTAAATAATAGGAACCTATCAAACCTTGCTCAGGAGTCACAACTTTGGAAGTTATTCTCTATAATCTGCTTATTGGTTGCAAAGTTTCCTTTGTGTGATAACTCACCTGGTGTACTTTCCATCTGTGACTCACCAAGGAGCAAACTCACGATGGTTTGGCTACGATGTTCTCCAGGAACACTGGCCCATGAGCTATGCTGAAGCTGCTGCTGTCATGGAGCTACTCCTACTCCTAGCTGCTTCATTCCTAGAAATTTCACTAACCAGATCAAGTTAGCCTCTGAGAGCCATAATTTCTGGAGGTAACTGATTCCAGGGCTAACCACCAGCCCCTTCATGGAAGCATCTTTTGTTAACCTGCTTACCATTGCTTTGTGTAATACAGACTCGCCTCTGCTTGATGTGGAGTTTGTCACCCCATGCAATAATTGAGCTTACTCAGTGGGTCTGATGTGGTGGATGTTGGCCCAGGAAGTGCTATGCATACATGGCACCATCTCCCATAAAGACACATGGAATGTCATGCCTGATCTGAACTTCTCCAGAGATCCTGAAGAGTTTGAACAATAAGACAGGCCACTGCTGAAAAGGCTACATGATCAAAAAAGAATTTTGGGGTGGCAGACTGGTCTGAAGGCATGCAGGTGGCTTACTGGCAGTTCCCTACTGAAGACAGCAGTGCTCAGTTTGCCGCTGAAGCCTGCTCTGCGGGTCCCGTTGCTGAGGCCACTGAATGGGTAGGAACAATGACCGAGTGGTCTTAAGCTATTCTTCCACAGACTCTTACACAGAAAATGAAAATAAGGGTGATGGAAAATAAACAGTTTCTAAAAATTGTGTCAAAAAAACCTCCACCCCAGGAATTTTTCATAATGTGTGCAGTGAATTCAACGACATTAGAAATCAGCTATGGTCATCAGCTGTCAGTAGGCATTCACTTTTCATTTGCCTTGATTAGTGAAATACTTTGTCAGATAATGAATAAAGTCACTGACGATAATGTCCATTCATAAAAAAATCCAACATTTATATAATTTGTTAATTTTTTTTTTTTTTGAGACAAAGAGAGAGAGAACATATAAGCAGGAGGGAGGGGCAGAGGGAGAAGGGAGAAAGAGAATCACAAGCAGGCTCCATGACCAGCACAGAGCCCAGCGTGGGGCTCAGTCTCAGACCCTGAGACCGAGCTGAAATCAAGAGTCAGAGACTTAACCAACTGAACAACCTGGGCACCCCTGTTAATCCTTATCTTGCTACTTTTTATTTTGTTTTCTCCACATTTAAAGAAAGAGATATATCTTACTCCTATTTCACATGTGATATCTCATTGCTCTGTATAAAAATGAACCTCTTTAAAAAAATAAAGACCTAAGTAGCTGGAGGTATACCTCTTCTTAATGTATAAAATGTAAAAACTTTCTATTTTCTAGTTTCTTTCCACAGTATTCCATATGGAAATAGTAGCAAAAGATGTTCTTTTCTTGTGACTTTGTTTTATCTGTTCAGAGGAAATACTCTCTGACTTATTTGCTTTTCTTCCTTATTCACAGATTGATGTGCTACCTTTTAAAGCATGGAGTCAGAGCCATATTTTTCCTTGAATTTTACATACTGAGCATATATCTTCTGGTAAGTTGCACCTTTTGTTCTTTTTTTATGGCTTTTATGCTTTGTTATTCCATTAGTACAAGACTAGCTATTTCTACAAATGTCCCACAGAGAGAATATTTCAGTGACTTCCTTGACAATGCTGAGAAGTCTTTGTTTAGCATTCATTCTGCCTTCCAATTCTGTGCTCTAATGTCACTCTCTGCCTTCCAGCTTAATTCAGGTTTGCTTATTCTTATTCTTTCAGTCTCTAATCACTGCCTCTTATATCTTTCAATTATACAAATCTGAGCACAGCTTTGGTGTGGACTCACACAAGTTTGGTCTGTCACTTAAGTTTATGTCCAAAATAGTTTTTGATGTTTGTTACAACTACTACCTCATTGTCAGCCCCAGATAAAATTGTCAGAAATTCACTGCATAATTTTGTACAATTTTACTTAGAATAAAATGAATTTTGTTTGGAATAGATCTATGAAAAAACATGCCATTTAAAAAAATAATTTGATGGGAAGTAGAACTATTAAAATGAGCCTACCTATTAATAAAATTATTTATGTGTAATTAGTTTCGGTACACTAATTTGAAATTTGTGAAAATATGCACTTTAAGGCTTCAATAACTTCCTAGGGTAAGTAATAATATATCTTAACAAAATATTCTAAAAACTAATGTAGTACAAATTGGGATGATTTATAAATATAACTTTTCTAATTATTAATCAAATTTTGACATTATTAGTCTCTATATTATTTCTTTGAAACTAACAAATGTATGTTTCTTTAAAATATATGCATTTTGTGAACCCTAGAACAATGGCAAGAAGAAAAAACAAAGAGATAATTACTAGACTAATAGTAGCAATAAAATAGAATACTAAAAAGCATTAATCCAAATAAAGGCAGAGAATGCAAAAACTGAAGCAAAGAATAAAAACAAAAATAGAAAACAAAGAACAGTTTAAACTCAATCATGGTGATAAGTGTATTATATACAAATGGTTTAAACTCAGGGTGTAAGGCAGAAATTGTAATGAACTATAAAAAGATTAAACTATGTTTTCCACAGGAAAACTACTTTTAAAATGAAATCATTGTTTAGATCTAAATGGGCCAGAAAATATATCATGCAAATACTATACAAAAGATACCTAGAGAAGTAACATTAATATTACATAGTAATTAATAGACACAGAATTTAGAAAAGGAAAAATTATCACGGATAAGGAGGAAAATGTTACAATGACAGAGGGAGATATTTATAAAAAAGATAAATAATCAGAATTTTTATGAACCTAATAGATATATTTTACATAAAGCCATAATCAATAGACCTGATAGGGTAAATCGATAAAACGATAATTATAGATAAAGTTTTCAATACTTTTCTCACAGTCCACTTTCAAAACATATCATACCACTATACTTAAATTATAGAACCTTACAAAAATATACTTTAATTTCCCCTTTCTTGTCTTTGGACAATATTCATTATATATTTTATATCTACTTATGTTGTAAACTACACAATTCATTTTGAATATGATTTTTTATATATTTGGAAGAGCTACATAACTCTGTGGACTGATATTTCCTTAAATGATCAATGGAGGATGCTACAAAACCATCTGAAAAACATCCATTCAAAGCATAAAATAGACTAATGAATTTTAAAGTAACAAATTACAAAAAGTACATTAATATGGTTTCAGATTCCTTATTGAAATTAACCTTTAAGAAGCTACCACTTGTCAAGTTTTGACATTATATCAAAGAAAAATATCCACGATTATTTGAAAAGGAATATTTTTAGAATACTTTTAACTTTTCAAATTACTTGTCTATATTAAGAACAGATTTTCTTCATATACTTGAATTATAAAAAAAAATAGATTGAATGCAGAAATAATTGTGAGACTCCAGCTATCTTATATTACAGAGATTTTCAAAATCTAAAAGTTTGCCACTCTCTTCCTCTCTATATATAGTTTTTTATTGAGGTATAAATGATACATAACATTATAGTAATTTCAAGTATACAACATAATGATTCAGTATTTGTATATATTGTGAAATGGTAACCACAATAAATCTAGTTAACATGAGTCATCATAGTTGTTACAATTTTTTTTCCTGATGAGAACTTTTAAGATCTACTCTTCTTAGCAACTATCAAATATACAATATAGTATTATTAACTATAATCACCATGCTGTACTATGAGTTTTTTAAGTTTATAACTGGAAATTTGTACCCTTTGACACCTTTCACGCATTTTTCCCACCACTCACCCAGCCCCTCTGGCAACCATCAATCTAGTCTCTGTAACAATGAGCCTTTTTTTTGAACACTGGCTGAAAGACAACGTTTTATTACTTTTATGTACAGAAAATTCAACAGCATCCACTCAGCCCAGTTTGGTGGCCAGTTCTTTAGCCTTTGCCTTTTCCAGCTTGGCGATGCAAGCCACAGACTTCAGACCCAGGACATTGCCTCCCCAGTGGCAGCGGATCTCATCGTATCTGTCATTATACTTGGTCCTGATGGCTTCCACCAGCTTTGCCAGATCTCCTTTGTCTTCCAAGTTGACCTGTGTGAAGGCAACAGTGGTGCAAGTCTTCCTGTGGACCAGACGCCCCAGCCTGGCCTTCCCCTTGATAATACTGTAGGGAACCCCATCTTACGACACAGGACAGGCAGGAAAAACCACCAGCTCAATGGGATCCACATCATGTGCAATCACTACCAGCTGAGCCTTCTTGTTTTCCATCAAGGGGGTGACAGTGTTAACCCCAACTCGCAGGACAGGTGGCCTCTTAGTGGAGACATCCCCTTTGCCTGCAGCTTTCTTCTCGGCCCAGGCCAACAATCTCTGCTTCTTCTCCTGCTTTGTCTCTGGTCTGTCCTTGTGGGCCAGCTTAAGCGTTGAGTAGCTGTCTGGCCGACCAAGGCCTGGGTGAACTGGTTAATTGCGGGAGGCACTTTTAGACGTTTATAGAGAATAGCCCTTTCTTTGCCAATGCAGCCGGATGTAGCAGGGCCATTTGACAAAGCGGGTGAGGTCCCTTTTGGGCTGGATGTCCTGTCCGATGCCAAAATTCTTGGGCCTCTTCTCGAACAGGGGATTGACCTCCTTCTTGGCCTCCTGCTTCTTCACGACAGCAGGGGCCGGGGTCACCTTCTTACCCTTCGCCTTCTTCCCTTTCAGCATCTTGGGTTGCTGGAGGAGAGAGCAGCTTTTTTTTTTTTTTTTAAGGATTCCACTTATAAATGAGATCTTGTCTTTCCCTGTCTGACTTATTTCACTTAGCATAATGCCCTCGAGGTCCATTCATGTTGTCACAAATGGTAAGATTTCCTTTCCTTCTTCTGTAAGGATGAATAATATATCTATATACCAAATAGGCATTTAGGTTGCTTCCATTTTTTGGCTATTGTAAATAATGCTGCAATGAACATGGGGGTGCAGATATCTTTTCGAATTAGTGTTTTCATTTTCTTTGGATAAATACCAAAAGGGCAACTGCTGGATCATATGGTGTTTTTAATTTTTTGAAGAACCTCCAAACTGCCTTCCATAGTGGCTGCACCAATTTACTTATCCACCAACAGTGTACAAGCGTTCCATTTTCTCCATATTTTTGCTAATATTTATTATTTCTTATCTTTATGATAATAGCCATTCTAACAGGTATGCGGTAATATCTTGTTATGATTTTGATATGAATGGAGTTATATGTTAAATAAAATATTTCTTTACATTAAAATATAGCAATAGGGGCGCCTGGGTGGCTCAGTCATTAAGCATCTGCCTTCGGCTCAGGTCATGATCCCAGAGTCCTGGGATCGAGCCCTACATCGGGCTCCCTGCTCAGCGGGAAGCCTGCTTCTCCCTCTCCCACTCCCCCTGCTTGTGTCCCCTCTCTCGCTGTGTCTCTCTCTGTCAAATAAATAAATAAATAAAATCTTTAAAAAAAATAAAGAAAATATAGCAATATAGTGGATTTTATTGTTATATTCAATCAATAAGGAAGTATTAAAATTTTTCAGTTTTAGCTTATTTTCTTACTGTGGTGAGAACACTGACTTGAGATCTACCTTCTTAATGAATTTTTAAGTGAACAATACAGTGTTGTTAAGTATAGGTATAATGTTATACAGCAGATCTCTAGAACTTACTTATCTTACTTAACTGACACTATACTCATTGAACATCTCCTCATCTCCCCAGCCCATTGGGAAGATGGCAACCACCATTTTATTTTCTGTTTCTATGAGTTTGACTATTTTATTATTTATTTATTTATTTATTTATTTAATTTGAGAGAGAGAGAGCACACAAGCAGGGAGAGAGGCAGAGGGAGAGGAAGAAGCAGGCTCCCTCTGAGCAGGAAGCCCAATGCGGGGCTCAATCCCAGGACCCTGGGATCATGACCTGAGCCAAAAGCAGACGCTTAACTGACTGAGCCACCCAGGAGCCCTGAGTTTGACTATTTTAAATACTTCTTATATCATGCCGGGGTCATCCACATTAGCTTATAAGACAGGATTTCCTTCTTTTTAAAGATTGAATAATGTTCCATAGTATGCATATACCAAATTTTCTTTATCCATTCATCCATCAAAGGACATTTAGGTGGTTTCTATACCTGTTATTGTGAGTTGTGCTGCAATGACTGTGGCGGTGCAGATATTTCTTTGATATCCTGATTTCAGTTCTTTTGGGTTTTTGAGAGATTGCTTAATCACATATTTGTTCTTTTTTTAGTTTTTTGAGAAATCTTCATGATGTTTTTTTCCTAGCAGCTGCATCAATTCCCAACAACAGTGCACACGGGTTTCAATTTCTCTACATCCCCTCTAACACATTAGCTTTTGTTTTTTTGAAAATTGCCATCCTAACAGATATAAAGTGAAATCTACATAAAGAAAAGCTCTATCTCAGAATAGATTGATATTTCTGAGGCTAAGCAAAGAACATGTAACAGTGGAAAAAAATAAGAACAATGTTTGGTATACTGTTTGTTATTTTTCCAGCACTTTAGAATGTTCCTCTTTGTCTTCTGACTGTATAATTTCTTATAGTATGTCTGTGGATTCTTATCATAATTCTCTGTATATAGAGTCTCTAGTTGTTTTTAAAATATTCTTTTTGACACTAGTTTTTTTCAATTTATCTATGATGTTCTTAGGTGCTTATACTCCTTGTGGTTCATTGAACTACTTGTATCAATAGGTCTACAATTTTCTTTAAAATTGGAAGGTTTTCTGCCATTTTCTCTTCAGTTTATTTTGTTTTCTTCTGTCTCTGCCTGTTTGTTTTTACCTCCCTTTCCCATCCATGTCATACTAATTCCATACACATTAGACAGCTTGTATTGTCCTAAATTACACTGAGGGTCTTTTTTTTTTTTTTAAAGATTTATTTATTTATTTGAGATAGCGAGAATGAGAGAGAGTACATGAGAGGGGGGAGGGTCAGAGGGAGAAGCAGACTCCCTGCCGAGCAGGAAGCCTGATGCAGGACTTGATCCCGGGACTCCAGGATCATGACCTGAGCCGAAGGCAGTCGCTTAACCAACTGAGCCACCCAGGCGCCCCTACACTGAGGGTCTTAATTATTTTTAGTCTATATTCCCTCTGTGTTTTGTTTTGGATAGTCTCTATTGCTCTGTCTTTAAGTTCAATGATCTTTTCTTCTCTGTTATTTAATCTATAGTTAATTACATCCAATGACTTTTTATTTTAGACCCTTTAGTTTTCATTTCTATAAAGTCGATCTAGTTCTTTTATTTTTTCCTTTTCTCTCCTCATTATTTTTCAGATTTCCTTTACTTTTTAAAAAATATTTTATTTATTTATTTGAGAAAGAGAGAGAGAACACGAGCAGGGAGAGGGGCAGAGGGAGAGCAGACTCCTGGCTGAGCAGGGAGCCTGATACGGGGTTCGATCCCAGGACCCTGAGATCATGACCTGAGCTGAAGGCAGATGCTTAACCAACTGAGCCACCCAGGTGCCCCTAAGATTTCCTTTAAATCATTGAGTACATTTGTGATAACTATTTTAAGGACTCTATTATTTCCATCATTTTTCTCAATTGAGTCACTTCTATTTTTTTGGACTTGATATATTGCTTCTTCACATCACATGACTCTGAGTCTAAACCTCTAAATTTTTAATTTAACAATAATACTAGAAGCAAGTGTTTATTGACTGAATATTTTTATTAGTTACTGATTATATATTACTTTATATTTGGATGTTTATATATGTACATATGTCTGTGTACACATACATATATATGTGTACACAGATATTATATACAATATATATTTTATATATTGTGTATATATATAAAATATATGTGGTTCTTATACATTTATTCTATATATAGTGAGTATATAGTATATATGTAATATGTTTATTCTGTGTCCATATATACTTTCAACAGATATATAATTACCATATAAATAAATTATAATACCCAAACCATAAAAATACAATTTCAAATTCATTGAATTGTACAGATGAAAAGGACTTGCCTAGTCTCATTAGATTACAAATAAAGGAAATACGATCATAAAAATTGAAATTATTGTTTAAAGTTAATAACAGGGAGAGACCTAAATCATAAGTCCTGATTCCAGTTTGATGTGCTTGCCACTTTATCATCCTATTTAATCCAAGAGATTTCAACAAGCCACTCCTGGAAATTTCAAAGCCCAGTAGCTTCAGACTAAACAATTTATTACCTATATTTTAAAAGCCATCACTTTTGCCTGAGGTATCTCCTAACACAAGTTATTTCATATTGGAATAACATAGAAAATAATGCATATTATAAAAAATTATTTATAGGTTGTTATATCACACTAAATAAAAAGTATGTGAGCATATTAGGGGTGCTTGGGGGGCTCAGTCAATTAAGTGTCTAACTTCGGCTCAGGTCATGATCTTGGGGCCCTCGGATCTCTCTCTCAAATTAATAAATAAAATCTTTAAAAAAAATAGTACAGAAGAATATTAGAGTGCTTAGTTGCCTTTGTGTTTTTAATTAATTATACTGGATTTTTAAATGTGAATTCATCATTTCTCCACCAGTACAGTTCCTTGTTAGGTAGATATATGCACAATTTAGTGGATATGCAGAGGATAAAAATGGACTTCAGAATTCTTTCATTTAGTACATAATTATTGAGTGCCTACTCCTTGCCAGGACCTTATAAAACGGCATAATATGACAAAATTAATATTTCCAGCATTCCTCTAAAATTATCACTGCTATAATATTCAAGTGCATTCTATTAATTATTTTGTAGAAAGTGACACTATCTATTGTTTTCTTCTCAGTGACTAGGGAGAATTTATTAACCAAATAAATTAAACCTTTTTAAATGAATGAAATTTCTGAGGAGTTTAAATCAGATTCTCTAAAATATGATTTATAGAGTAAAATTCTATATATACATATCTATCATTATAATAGCAAAACCTTCACACGTATTATACTATTATAAAAAATAGACAACTTTTAGTGAAACACATGCAAAACTTACATAGACATTATTTTATATTCATTTTATATAAAAGAAAATACAAAACAGTAGAAATGATATAGATAAAAATGACATGCTTTTTGACTCCTGTGGAGGCCAGGAGAAAAATAAGCCCTTTGAAAATTTCCACAATTTTTACAGTATTGTTTATTATAATCTCTAATGTCTTAATCCTTTCCTCTATAAACCTAATATCTTTGTAAAGCAGTGTTTTTCCTTAAAACCAAATAACACATATTTTTAAACCTCATTCCACAATATTTACCATTTACTGACGGAACATGATCAGCATTCTTAACATTTATCATATTACTCCAGATCTGTGTAAATTGAAGACTTATTCATGGGACCCTGAATATTTCTTCACAAACTCTGACTTGATTATTTTAAATGACTTTTAATCTAAGTCTCCTAAATTGTCATAAAAATTAGGCTGATTTGCTGTCCCTCTGAGACTATGGTATAAAAGCCCATCCATCACGGTGTATCTAATTAAGAAACTAAGTTAAGAGGTGTTTGAACAAGATATTTGAAAATCTCAGGGGACCAGACAATTGAATTGGTATTTCAGACATATCAAATTAGTTAATGATTTGGGAATCTTTATTCTGCAAGAGTATGTAAATTAAAAAAGAATAATGAAATTCATTAAAGCTTTGTATCAGGGAGGAAGGAGGACCCCGTGCACTGCTGCATGTAATTATAAGTACCTGCTTCATTCAGATAGAAGGACAGGAAACTAGGGAAACAAAAAAAGCAATTTGAACAGGATTAATTTCATATTGGACATAGATAATTACAATTATTTTTCTTTATATTTTCAGGGTATCTTTCTCATAATTGACAAACCCATATTTGGTAACGAGGCTTGTTTTCCATTTTCATTTCACCACATGAACTTGTAAGATAAATGTCTTGCCATTCAAAATGACAATAGATGTTGAATATTTTCTTGAAACTTAACAAAGTATTTTATTTATTCTGTCAGCCTATTTTGATACTGAAAGAAGCAGAAGAATAAAATCACTGCTTTGTACAAAAGCATGGAGCGAATGGAATATTAAAGCTCACCCAGTAAATAACTGGACTGAAATATGTATTCAAAATGTAAACAAAACCTTTTCTCCTGTTCCAAAGCAGTATGTATACTCATGGCTCTTTAAAAGCATATAAAATAAGAATGAAACCAATGATAATATTATATTGCTAAATAAAATAAAAATAATTTCTTCCATTTTGTATTATTTGTCCATCAAAAAATATTCATTTTTTAATGTACCATTTAAAAAAGTTAAACTAAAAAAAAAAAAAGTTAAACTCAATAAAATATATAAAGGGTCTTCCAAACTTGGATGCTTATAGAACATAGTCTAGACTTTTATGCATAAGGAAACTGTAGAAATATAAAAGCCAGATGTTTATTTGAACTATGATACCCCATTTAAAACTATAATATGCCAGGGACTATAGGATATTAACATGTTCTGCCCCAGTGCCTTCCTCTCCTTTCTCTGCCCTTACTATTCCCTCCAATCCAGGAACCTCTAGGGTCCATATTTGACTTTTATGAGAATTCTGCCTTTTGTTAACCTCGGAAGCACAGAAAATTGTAAACATTTGCAAAATAGTATTTATTATGTCTACAAGGCGAATGTTGGAATCATTAAATTGTTACACATCAAAATTAAAAGAGGTGAGAATACAGTGGATAAAGTATTCATTCTCAATAGGATTCTCATTGAGATGGAACTCATTCAGAGTAACACATGAACAGTAAAACTGGAGACAGATATTCCTAAAATAGAAATAGTATTTATAAAAAAAAAAAATCCTAAGATAGAAATAAAGATGTGAACAAAAGTTTATGCATAAGGATATCCATTGCCGTATTATTCCCAATGGTAAGAATGATGGCAAAGCAATAGGGGAAATGGTTAAATATACAATCGTAAATCCATCAGCTGCAACAGGCATGGATTAAACAGGCTTTGGAGGACTATTTAATGACAATATAAAATGGTCATGATTTAATATCATGAGTGAAGAAAGCATATTTTTGATAAAAAATATATATTGTATAATTTGATTCCAAAATCATTTCTTTTAATTTTATAAATATATTTATATGTAGAAAAAAGACTGAGGGGTTCATAGTCTCTCATGGTTCGTCTCCCCCTACGATGGAGTCTGAGAAACAAACTGAGGGTTCTAGACGGGAGGGGGGTGGGGGGATAGGTTAGCCTGGTGGTGGGTATTAAAGAGGGCACATATTGAATGGAGCGCTGGGTGTTTTACACAAACAATGAATCATGGAACACTACATCAAAAACTAATGATGTAATGTATGGTGATTAACATAATAAAATAAAATAAAATAAAATAAAAAAGAAAGAAAAAAGACTGAGCGACACCTTGATGGTACAGTCGGTTGAGCATCCAACTCTTAGTTTCAGCTCAGGTCCTGATCTCAGGGTCCTGGGATCCAGCCCCATGTTGGGCTTGAGGCCTGCTTCAGGCTCTGAGCTCAGCACAGAGTCTGCTTGGGATTCTCTCTCCCTCTCTCTCTGCCCCTTTCCCATCTGCTCTCTCTCTCTAAATAAATAAATATTTAAAAAAAAAGACTGAAATAAAACGCACTATAATATTGACAGATTGAACTCTAAAAGTCTGAATTAACAGGGATATTAATTTTATTCTTTACTGATTCCCATATTTCCATATTGTTTTAAATGAAATTGTACAATAGACCCCATTATTCAGTTTCACTTGCACAGTTTTGGTTGCCTGCGGTCAACTGTGGTCCTGAAGTAGATGATCAGTCATCTTTCTGATGTTTTGTCAGAAGGTCAGTAGTGCCTAATGCTAACTCAAATTCATTCACCTCCCTTCATCTCATCACATAGGAATTTTATAATCTCACATCATCTCAAGAAGAGTGAGTACAGTACAGGATATTTTGAGAGAGCAAAAAACACATTCACATAACTTTTATTACATTATATTATTATAATTATTCCATTTCACAATTTGTTATTGTTGTTAATCTCCTATTATGCCTAATTTATAAATTAAACTTTATTGTAGTATAAAAAACAGAAACAGTAGAAAAAACATAGTGTATATAGGATATATAGTTAGTGGTTTTAGGCATCCATTGGTGGTCTTGAAACATATCCCCTATGGATAAAGGGTGATTACTTTATTAATTTATCAGAAAAAATCAATAAAAAAAGTAATTCCTATAAGATTTATTTTCCACTTAAAAATATACTTTCAAAAAACAGAAAATTGCTTTTTAATAATATTGGCCATTAAAAACCTCATGTTATAACGAATTTATTTTCCCTGATGTGGGGGAAGATCAGTTTCATTAAGTTTATTAAGTAAATGCACAGATAATTATGGATAGAATGATAAATATATATAAGTATAATTTTCTAGTTAGGATATAGTAATATATAATATAATATTATATTATATATTATATGTATAATAATATATATAATTTTCTGGTTACTAATATTTGGTAAAAATTGTAATTAACATTGTTTACATTTCCTAAAGAACTCCTGGCATAATACTTATAAAGTTTCTTCATCATTATTGTACATATTGTGTTTATTGTCAAATTTCATTTTATCTAATCTCATTTTGACACTAGCCCAGGGTTCTTGGTGGTCTGAAAAAGTCAAGGTAATGCCATTTCCCTGGTCAGATGATTATGTCAAAAAAGACTCCCAATTTAAGTCAATGAGCACCTAAAATTCTTCTACCCAGCATGGTGGCTTCAGCAGTATTTATATAGGCTAAATTGGCTCATTAAGAGCAAAGCTTAGGACAGAGGTCCTATGGCTCAGAAAGTCCTCCCTTTCCTTTTGGAAGTGAGTAGGAAATCTAGTCACCATGGTTTCTGTTCCCAAGAGCAAGACAAAGAAATATGTTGGCCCATAAAAGACAGCAGATCTACAAGTATCCCACCACCTAACTGAGCCATGCCTGAAACTCATCTTACTTAAGGATATTTCAACTACATGAGTCAATAATAAATATTTATTGTTTAAGGAAATTTAACTTTTGTGTTCTGTTACATAAAATTATCAGCATAACAACTGAAACAAATTTAATTTTATAGTGAATTTCTTAAACCTTGCATCCAGTTATATTGAACTATGATTCAGATCACATGCTCTGCCTTTAAAATTACAGGGGATTTTTTCTTTTCTATAACTCAGGAATTAGTGATATGAATATGACCATATCCTGCCACACTAACATTGTAGTATGAATTCTTCTGCATTTGAAGTGCATTGTCAGTTTGGTTTTCAACAGGGGCATGTTTACTTTTTACAGGCAGAATTCTCTATTTAAAAAATAACATTATAATTCATTTGGAAGTCCACTCATAATGGATAAGTTGTTAACTTTAAGGACAATATTTCATTTTGTGGAATTTATTCACATATTTATCCCTATATATTTTAGTACTCAGATACTTTTATAAACTTTCGATCTATTTTGATTTCCTTTAAAAATAAAATTTCCTGGCTCCTGGGTGGCTCAGTGCATTAAGCATCTGCCTTCGGCTCAGGTCATGATCCCAGGGTCCTGCGATTGAGCCCTGTGTCGAGCTCCCTGCTCAGCAGGGAGTCTGCTTCTCCTTCTGCCCACCCCCCCCACCCCCGCTCATGCTCAGGCGCTCTCTCTCTCTCTCTCTCCCTCACAAAAGCAAACAAATAAAAAATCTTTAAAAAAAATAAAAATAAAATTTCCTTGTGGGGAGCCTGGGTGGTCCAGTTTGTT
The DNA here is from genome assembly GCF_002201575.2 of Neomonachus schauinslandi. Classification (NCBI taxonomy): domain Eukaryota; kingdom Metazoa; phylum Chordata; class Mammalia; order Carnivora; family Phocidae; genus Neomonachus; species Neomonachus schauinslandi. The sequence goes on along the minus strand of NC_058408.1, from coordinate 16,440,315 downwards.
AAGCAACCTACTCTTGGTTTCAGCTCAGGTTGAGACCTCAGGGTCCTGAGATAGAGCCTGATGTGGGGCTCTGTGTTCAGCATGGAGTTTGCTCGAGTTTCTCTTGCCCTCTCTCCCCCACCCCTCTCCACGCACGCTCTCTCTGTCTCTCAAATAATCTTAAAAATTAAAAAAATAAAATTTCCTTGCAATGATATATTCCTGATATAACTCAGTAATGTGTATATATAACCTTATTGAGTTAAAATTCTCATCACACAAAAAGCATAGTGAAGACGTATTTTTTTAACAAAATGGCATGAACAACTGGCCATGTCTTAAATGGTTTCTAAAATATAGCATGCAAAAAAAATTGTAGTGAAACTATCACAGTGATGTTGAATGTTCGCACTAAACATGTTTGCATTTTTGAATGAATTTTGAAAAGTCACTCCAAAATCTAGATCAAAATTTACTAAAATAATCTATCATTTTTCAAAGAAGTGTACTACTTTGAATCTGATTATCTTAGAAAAAAAACCACATTCATTAAGCTAGCAAACAGAATGTCATGATTGTGAAAGGCAGGACTAAATGTCCATAATATATCAATAGTGATAAGTATTGTTCTACTAGACAGAATGGGGAAAAGGTATAGCCATTACCTAATTCTACCTTAGGCCAACTTCTTAATGGAGCAGCGTTGGGTGTGAGCCCCTGGGCCTTTAATACCCAAACTTGTCATTTCTCTTTATTTACCTGTTTATTGATAAATTCATAGATCTGCTATATGGATATAGTAAAATATATCTTTAGTGTTACTATCAACATTTTTACAGTGGGAATTTCACCTAAGTATCAAATGAAACTCGGTTTTAACTCAGAAATAAATGTTTCCATGATGACTAAACCAGGTAAGCACAGATTTTTAGAAACTAAAACATCTTCACGGGTTAATAATATTCCAAGTAACATTCACCACGGATATGATTATCAAAATGAGAAGAGAATAATATAGAATATTAAGTAATCATTTTAAATATATTCAATGATGTGGTATAGGGCTTGAAATTGAGATTCAATGTTAAGTGCTGTCTTGACATCTGGAAAAATTGGGAGGACTTCAAACGGCCAAACCACCGTTTCCCTCCCCACTCTGCTTCCTTGGCTAAGTGTTAGCCAAACACTTCTCCTTATCACGGAAACCAGGCATAGATTCTGCTTATCCTTGAGTGGCAGGTATAAGTTCCCTGCCAGCCTGCAGAATTATTCAAAGAAGGCTGTGCCAACCAAAGTTCACCTCATCCTCTTGTTACCACAGAGCCTGCCTCCCACAGCCTCTGTTTATCTACTCTGTTCCTGAACTCAGACCCTGCATGGTCCTGCCAGGCTGGGGGTATATGTGACAAGTAAATTGCTGTCTGTGTCATCTGTCTGGTGTTGGGTGTTGTGTGTTCACCCACCTTGATCTATTAGAGTGGAGGAGAGGATCCTTTCTTCACCCCTGGGGTGAATAGTCGTTTGAGAAAAGAAGATTCAGGACCTTAAAATGTTAGCTATCATTCAGACCATGAGGCCTCTTCCAAATGATTAGAAAAGCACCACCCCAACATTGCTAATGTTTCTTAGATTGAATTGTATTTTATTGTCTGTGCAAATCACAACTTAGAATTTTCTAGTTTTCATAGTCTTTATGCCTTCTCACTGCACTCATACCCCAAAGCATCGCTAATTTAGAGTGCCTGATGCTCCGATTATAAAGTTCAATAGAAATGTATGCCATTCAATCCTAATGACAAGTAAATATTCTTGTTCTGATTGTTGTGTACTTTACATTTAGTGCAATGTATGAATTTGTGTATTGTGTATGATAGTACACGGATAGTGTGCCAACATCAGATGCCTGATGCATTGCTCATGCTACCCTGAAAATACTAGAATATGAGTTTACCCTCCAAAGATATTATTTTCTTTGCATTTCTTTGAACAGGTGATTTTTTTTTAAAGGGGGCAATACCACCATGAGATGAAGTAATATTATAAATCTTTGTAAGAAGAATCTCTTTATTGGATAAGGTTAGCAAACTAATGTTGTCAGAGATTGTATTACACTATCCCTTGTGTATGCTTGAAGTGCGATTTTCAGAAAAGATCATTTCAGAGAAGTAAAGAATAAATCGCTGTATTCTCTCTCCAAAATCCTTTTCAAAATAGATTTGACAGTTGAGTGATTACACCTCTAATGGAGACTGTGATAGAATATGTGAGATTAAAAACTCAGCAGCTTCATCCACAAGGTGCTGAACAAAAGGGGTCAATAGAAACACAGAGTCCCCCATATCAAACCCAAATAACTAATCAACTTAACTCTGCCCTCAATACATAGAGGTTAAGATCTGTGCCTGCCAGTCTTTGTTGTTCAGGTTTCAAAACCCTATAGTTTTTCCTCCTATAAAGATCTTATCAATCTGTTCAGGAACTTTGCAGCTAAAATTCATATCTGAATGTAGGAAGGTATACCGGTAAAAATAGAACTTTCCAATTCTCTTTAAATTTCCAAAAGAGCTGTTAGAAGGAAATGTGTGAGGAATTATATTTGTCTAGTTATTGTTTAACTTAGACTTTTGGATTAGAATCTTAGAGAAGATAACTGAACAAAGAAATGATAAAATATCAAGTACTAATTTGTGTTCTATTAGAATTTGCACATATATGGGCCCATTCTTACATTTTACCTTAAAGAATTATTTGTGTTCAAAATAATGGGACGCATATATCTCCTACGGGTAAATAAAACATGCCATAAATCAATTGTCTTCTGAAAAGATAGCCCAAGGATTCTATTTCCTACCTAAAGTTTTATCATTTAGCTAATTGGCTACCTCACAAAGAAATATTCCTAGCAAATAGAATTTAGCTGAAGAAACATAGATAGCAAAACTCTATAACTTAAAATATTTTAAAATACTATAATCTGTTCATTGTTGAGAATTTGGATACTTTTATGTTCATGTCAGTGTTTTGGTGGCCAGAATATTGAAGAAGTAGAGCTGTAATTCTTTCTGACCATTTATGACCCTCTCCTCCTCCCCAGTTCTATACAAGGCTTCTTCTGAGACTACAGCTGAAGACACACACACACTTTTTATCCAATTTTGGCTTTCACTGTAGATTTTAACCAAATATAGACTATCAGCCTTCTCATTCTTTGCTCCACAAAAAAAAAAAGGTATGTTTTCTCCCATTATAGCAGTATTTTAAAACAAAGAGCATGTTTCAGATTCATGTGAAACATTTATTTGTTTGTATGTTTATAAATGACAGGGGCCCAAGCACTAACTCAGACCTACCAAATCAGTACCTTGGACAGAGTGGGGCCCAGCATGTGTATTTTTCAACAATTCTTGGTTAAGAAATCGTGCTCTAGGGAGCAGAGATAATTATATTACTCTTCCTGGCAGCTGGAGTTTTCCTGCTGACTTTGTCTCTGTTGCTGCTTGCTCTGCTGCTTGAGCACCTCTTTTAATAATAGGTGTGGAAGGCCCACTGCTGGCAAAAGTAGAGACCAACACCAGCATCCTGAGCTGGGCTCTTTATTAAGGCTGTTGCTCTCTTCACATCATTAATTCTGGTCTGAGGCCAAAGAAGGAATCCTTTTTAAAGGTGGGATAATTTTCAAAACCAAAGAGTATCAATGCTCAGTCTTATGACTGAGTCTAAATTAGATTCTAAATTCAGAGAATAAAACTCTGCTTCATACTTATTAAGAGCTGTTTGTATTCCTTATATTCCTTGCTTACACTAGCATCAGGCATTTGATTTACTAAAGGAAACAGGAAAGGAGACAAACTTCCAGCAAGTGTGCAATAAACTGTGAATGCTGAAGCCAGGAGTCATGGTGGCAATCAAAAATGCAGGCGTGTGGTGAGAGGCTGTCCTAGAAATGAAGCAAAACCAAAGGTGACTCAAAAACCATAATGGGTAGACACAACAGGAAGAGTGAGTCTAACAGTAGTAGCTGGTCACTGTAATTGACATTTGTCAGATTTTTGATCACTTCTTGAATAGCATTTCCATAACTGGGGAAATTTCCATCAGTCCTGTCTTTCAGAAATCCAGAATTTTAATTCTCAGACTTCCTGGCAAGTAAAATGTGGATCTATACTTTTCCAATCAGACACACAAAAATTTTGTTCATAATAAGTGTCTGATGGCAAAGACTTTGTGCTGCAACCTCAGTGTTGTTGCTATAGATGGTAACAAAGGATTGGAAGGACATCAGGAGTTGTGTGATTGATTGACCTGCTGAAGCAGTAGAATTGGTGCTGAGAAGTGGTTTTACAAAGATGAACACCTTTCATTTAATGCTTGATGACGGGAAGTGCAGCACTAGTAGTTTCCTCAAGAGGCTAGTTCTCTGGTGGTACTTGGGAACTGTTTCTGGAGAAGGAGAATCAAGATTATCCCTGTGTACTTTCCATCTGTCAAGCTTCTCTTAATTTTTTTTAACAAATCCTATTTTTTTTTTTTTGCATAAATGAGGCATAGTGAATTTTCTTGTTGGAAATAAGACCCCAGAGCATATATAAGTAGGACTGTAAGTGGTTGCAGGCAACGTACATTCCATGCATGGGAAAACTGTACTTTATTTTCTGGTCAGGTCAATCCTAAAGATAGTAAAAATTCAACTAACATGAGACTTTATCACATGGCATGCAGTGGCAAAATAAATAAATTTCCTGTAACTGCTTTGAATAAAATACTTGTTGAAAGCAAAGCTATAGGTAAATACAGATAAATTACATAAAAGTAAGAGATTGATTTTATGCTTTTAATTATGCAAGAGGGCTTGCAGAAAAGGAATGATTTATGCAAAATCCCGAATTCTCAGATCAAGGCATAGTCTGAGAACCATGAAATTTGTGTAAACATTATAAAGAATTGCAATATTAGCTGCCAGAGCATTAATATAGCCAAAAAGTAAACTCAAAATTTGATTTTGTCTATTTCTGGATTTCAATTTATTTTTTATTTAAACCTTTCTCAGATTCCTTAAGGGAAAGTTAGGGCATTGCTGAGAAAGAATATAACTCTATGTACTCTATGGAATGGAATAAAGACATATGGGAAGATTCAGATGACTCAAATTCCCCTGGATCCACAAACTTCACTAAACCTTCGTTGCTAACCTCCTCCTCTGCATAATGAAGATATTTCTGCCTTGTTTTGACACCTTGTAAAAAACAAAACAAAACAAAACAAAAAACGTGCTTGAGACAGTTACCTGGCAAGAGGAATCCAATTCTTACTTCCACCCTCACCATGTCACCTTGATAGACTTATAAATAGAGTCAACTCCCAGCCTGAGCTTGGTGTGAGGAAGAGAGCACTTTAAAAAACAAACTAAGAAAAGGTTTTCACAGCAATATACACAACTGCAAGATTTTCCAAATCTATGGAATACATGTGGCAGTGAATTCTGGGAACACAATGGGGAGAAGTACAGTTTTTGATATGATCAATTCGCTGATATGGGTGCAACTCTCAGACATCCTAAATTCAATGTGTTAACACAAAGGTCTGGAAGTAATTGATTGTTAACAATTACTTGACTGAAAGCTGGGACTCATTTGTGACTTTGCTAAATAAAACTAAAATGCCAGAAATTGATTCATGTGATGCAGAGAGTTAGAAATGTTAGAATGGATGTATTATGTGCAACCTTCTCAACCAACACTTAAATAGCCTGCAGGAAGCCACAGAAAACATTTTCATTAAAAAGACATTGAGAAATACCTCAAAGGATGAAACACCAGTATCTTAAAATTACTGTGGTGTCTCTTCTGTGTAAGCAAGATAGGTGGATAATGAGATTTCCACCAAAAAAGATTCTTAAGAACAATGAGAAGATTTTAACTTTAGAAATAAAGTGTGGTCAGTCACAGTAATAACCAGCAGAATCACTGGACATGCCTACTTGATGAAGAGATCTCTAGGATAAATGGTCAGACATTAAACAATTAATCTTTACCTCTTTCCCAAAATAAACATAAATAAAAAAACAAAAAACCTTCTCTAAGAAATGGAAACCTTATTCAAACCATCAAGACTATCAAAAGTTGATAGTCACAATTTTTAATTCTCCAAAATAAAAATGCAAAAAAAGAGAACTCTGATTTCAACTCTGGTGTGTACTGAAAAAACTCCTAAATAAGACATGGAGCAAAGAAGAAATCTCAAAAGAAGTTAAAGATACTCTGAGTTAAATTAAAATGAATTACAATTTGTCAAAATATGTGGGATGCAGCAAAAGTAGTGTTTACAGGGAAATGAATAGCATTGAATGCATATATTAGAAAAGAAGAAAGATCTCAAGTCAATAACCTGAGTTGGCACCTTAAAAAGCTATAAAAAGGAAAAAAAAAAACCTCAGTCTAAAGCAAACAAAAGAAAAAAATAATAATTAGGCCAGAAATAAATGGAATTGAAAAATAAGAAATCAATAGAAAATATCAATGAAACCAAAAGTAGTTTATTTGAAAAGATCAGTGAGATTTATAATAGTTTAGCCAGATTATTTATAATAATCTAACCAAGGTAAAAAGAGAGAAGACAAAAGTTGATAAAATTATAAATGAAAAAGGGACTATCACCACTTATCCCTTTGATATTAAAAGTGTAATAAAGGAAAACTATGAAAACTTTATGGCCACAAATTTGATAACTTAGAGGAAAGGACCAATTCCCTGATAGACATAGATGACCAGAATCTCCCAAAACTTACCTAAGAAGAAATAAATAATCTGAAAAGGCCTATATCTATTAAAGAAATTGAGTCAACAATTAATAACTTCCAAGAGAAAGCACCAGGTACAGATGGTTTTTCCTGTTGAATTGTATCAAGCATATAAAAAGAAGTGATACCAATTCTCTATAATTTTACTCAGATAACAGAAGCAGAGAACTACTTCCCAGCTTGTTCAATTAGGTCAGCATAAACCTAATGCCAAAGTGAGATAAAGACATTATAAGAAAGGAAAAAATTGCAGGACAACATTTCTCAAAAAACATAGATGCAAAAATCCTCAACAAAATATTAATAAATCACGTCCAATAATGTGTAAAGAGAATTGTATACTCTAACCAAGTGGGATTTATTCAAGGTATACAAGACTGGTTCCAACATTTAAATATCAATTAATGTAATCCACAATGTTACCAGCCTTGAAAAAAAATCATTTCAATTGATGCCAGCAAATTATTCTATAAAATAAATCTAAAACCCATACATGATAAAAACGCTCAGCAAACTGCACATAGGAAGGAAGTTCCTTAATTTGATAAAGAACATCTACAAAACACCTACAGTTAACATCATCTTTAATAATGAGAAATTTGATGCTTCCCCACTATGGTTGGAAACAAGGACGGATGTCCTCTTTCACTGGTTCTATTCACCATTATAATGGAATTCTGAGCTAGTGTATTAAGATAAGAACAAAAAGAGAACAGAAATACATATTTGGAATGGGAAGTAAGACTTTGTTCACACATGACATGATTGTCTATGTAAAAAAATCACAAAGAATAGACAAAAACTCCTAAATTCAATAAGCAAATATAGCATTCACAGAACATAACATTACTATATAAAAGTCAATTTCTTCTTTGTCAATATACCAGTGATGAACAATTGGAACTTGAAATTAAAAAAACAGTACTATTTACACTAGCACCAAAAAATTAAATAATTCAGTATAAACCCAAAAAATATGTCAAGGACTGATATACAGAAAATTATAAAACTCTGATGAAAGAAATTCAAGAATATCTAAATAAATGGAGAAATTCCATATTCATGGATTGGAGAACTAAATATTGTTAAGATGCCAGTTCTTCCCAAACTTTCCTATATATTCAATGCAGTCCAGATCAACACACCAGTAAATTATTTTGAGGTAATAACCTCAAACTGATTCTAAATTGTATATGGAAAATCAAAAGACCCAGAATAACCAACATAATATTGAAGAGCAAAGTTGGATAAATGACACTACCTACTTTAAGACTTACTACAAAGCTACATTAATCTAGATGTATGTATTTTTTTTAAGATTTTTTAAATTTTATTTTAGAGAGTCGGGAGGGGCAGAAGGAGAGGGAGAGAGAGAATCTCAAGCAGACTCCCCCTTGAGCTCAGAGCCCAATTCAGGACTCAGTATCAGGACCCTGAGATCATGACTTGATTTGAAATCAAGAACCGGACACTCTACCGAATGAGCCACCCAGGCGCCCCTAGATGGCATATATTTGTGAAAGAATGGACACATTAATCAGTGGGATAGAAAAGAGAGCCCTGAAGTAGACCCATACAAATATGGTTAACCAATCAAAATTATAAAGGCAATTCAATGGGTAAAGGATAATCTTTTTAATAAATGGTACTGTAAAAATTGGATGTGCATGTGCCAAAAATAAAAGCATAAATAAGAATCTAGACATAGATCTTACACCTTATAAAAAAGTTAATCAAAATTGATCATAGACTTAAATGTAAAATAAAAAACTATAAAATTTCTAGAAGATAACAAAGGAGAAAATCTAGTTGTGTTTGGATTTGGCAATGGGTTTTTAGATACAATGCCAAGAGAATAATTCACTTAAAAAAAAAATTGATAGTCAAATTTACTAAAATTAAAAAACTACTTTGTAAAAGACATTGTTAACAGCCACTTTGGGAGACAGCTCAGATAGTTTTTACAAACAAAAACAACAACAAAAACCCAAAATTTAATATTTATATACATATTAATATATATTAATATACATATTAATATATATACTTCTTTTTTTAGAAAAGATTTATTTATTTGAGAGAGAGAGCAAGGGGAAGGGGAGAGGGAGAAAAAGAATCCTCAAGCAGACTCCCCTCTGAGCATTAAGTCTGAAGTGGGGCTTGGTCCCAGGACCCTGAGATCATGACCTGAGCTGAAATCAAGAGTTAGGTGCTTAACTGACTGAGCCACCTAGGCGCCCCTATATATACTTCTTTATCCTTTCATCAGTCAATGGACATTTGGGCTCTTTCCATAATTTGGCTTTTGTTGATAATGCTATTTTAAACATTGAAGTGCATGTATCCCTTCAAATCAGTATTTTTGTATCCTTTGGGTAAGTACCAATCAGGCAATTGCTGGGTCACTGGGTAGTTCTACTTTTAACTTTTTGAGAAACCTTCATACTGTTTTCCAGAGTGGCTGCACCAGTTTGCATTCCCACCAACCGTGCAAAAGGGATCCCCCTTCTCCACATCCTTGCCAACACTGGCTCTCTCTTGTGTTGTTGATTTTAGCCATTCTGACAAGTGGGCGGTGCTATCTCGTTGTAGTCAGTCAGAAAAAGACAAATATCATATGACTTCACTCATATGGGGAATTTAAAAACAAAACAGATGAATATAGGGGAAGGGAGAAAAAAAAGAGACAGGCAAACCATGAAACGGACTCTCAACTATAGAGAACAAACTGAGGGTTGATGGAGGGGAGATGGGCGAGAGATGGGTATTAAGGAGGGCACTTATTGTGATGACCACTGGTGTTGTGCGTAAGTGATGAGTCACTGAATTCTACTCCAGAAACCAGTATTACACTATATGTTAACTAACTGGAATTTAAATAGAAACTTGAAACATAAATAGATAAATTAAATAAATAAATAAATAAGCCTCACTCGTGTGGAATTTAAGAAACAAAACAAATGAATAAAGGAACAAAAAAAGCAGACTCTTAACTATAGAGAACAAGCAGAGGGTTACCAGAGGGGAGGTGGGTGGGATGGGTGATAAAGATGAAGGGGATTAAGAGTACACTTACCTTGATGAGCACTGAGTATTATATAGAATTGTCAAATCACTATCTCATACACCTGAAACTAAATAACACTGTGTATTAACTATAGCAGAATTAAAATAAAAATTATGATTAAAATAAAATAATCCTTATATTTATGAAATAAATTTGACTTAATTATGTAAAAAAAAAAAGCCTAAAAAGTCTGCATAGTGTATGATTCCAATGATATGACTTTCTATAAGTCAAAACTATAGAGATAGCAAAAAATATCAGTGGATGTCAGGGCTTTGGGGGATAGTGGGAAAGATGAATAGGTGAAGAACAAGAGATTTTTTAGGCTAGTGAAACTGTTCTCCATGATACTGTAATGGTGAAATATGACATTATACATTTGTTAGACACACAGAAATTTATAGCACAAAGAGTGAAACTTAATGTATGCAAACTTAAAAGAATCATTTAGGAGTTCAGGGAATCCCAGTAGAGAATATAGAATTTGACAGGAGAATTTAACTGTATTACAAATGTATGAAACAACCTCACTGAGAAAGGTGGGAGAAAAGGTGCTGACCTCGATAATCTTGGAAATGAATTGAGTCTGTGAGTTAAAAGCAAAAGGAACAGAACATAAGCACTTTACTCTAGCTGATAAAGTATCCCAAGGGCATAAGGGTTAACAATTTTGGTACTGCTATATATGTATACTGGAACTGAAAAATTAAGTAAATTGATGACAGACAATGGGAGCCAGCATTCTTACTTTCCCAGTGGGAGTTTACAGATAAGCAAGAGGAAGAGACTAGAATGATCCATGTGGTAATGGGTTAGAGTTGGAGACATCACTATGAACTCCTGTTTAATTTAATATAGATACAGATGGGAGATTTAGATGCTTATAGATACGTGTATATACGTAAGTTGGTATACATACCTATGTCCTTGCTCAGGCAGCTGAAGGATCCTGAAGGAAACAACAGCTCAGTAGCAATGAGCACACCTTTAACAAAAGTCGGGTAAACAAATAAGGCCTTCCCAAGATACTCCCTAGTATTTATTTTTAGTTTGTATTAAGATTTCAATATTTATTCAAGTAAAGCCTTGGAAATGTCCCTTAATGTGCGGTATTCCATATAAATAAATGTATTTTAAAGAATAAGTTTTGAATCATGGTATTCAAAGAACACTACATCAATAATAGTAACAATATAATTTCCACTGAGGTGATAAGGCTCAATAATTTTATGTGCCAAGCACTGTGTTACTCACAACAAGAATGAGGCACCTGGCTGGCTCAGTCAGTGGAGCATATGACTCTTGATCTCAGGGCTGTAAGTTTGAGCCCCACATTGGGTGTGGAGATTACTTAAAAAATAATAAAATCTTAAAAAAAAAAATGAAGGAGGATGAAACACACACACACACAAAAATCTTACCCTCATCTAGTTTAAAATAAGAGGAGACAAGAATGCACACATGTAAAAATAATATAGTAAAGTGGTGAATTATATGTCTTAACGGTAAAAAAGCTATGCAAGAACAAAATAGATATAAACTACCTTCAGAAAAAGGAATCAATAGTATTATTTGATCTGGAATTTGATCTAGCAGTTAAGAATGAGTCATATCAAGCTTGAGGATTTGTTTTCCATCTTGAATGTGCTTACATCATTGTTTTAATTTTGTTACACATTATGTTAAAAGCCTTCTTTGTCGGAACAAAACTCACATATCGAGGTGCTTTGTTTTTGATCTACGAGACGATTCACTGTGTAACAGTTACAGTTTGCAAAACAAACTATCCCAAAGTTAGTGGCTTTAAAAAATAACCTTTTATTTACCTCAATATTCTGTTGATCGGCTGTGTGTTTCTGACCTGATCCAGCTTGCATGATGGGCTGCGCTGTCTCACGTATTCATGCTCAGCTGGTAAGTGGCTGGTGGCTGAATGATCCAGGGTGGCCTCATTCTGTCCAGTGACTGGCAGGCTATCAGTCAGAGCATCTTGATTCTCTTCCATCTGGTGTCTAATCGACACCTGTAGGCTAGTTTGACTTTATTCACATGATGGCTTTCAGAGTGGAAGCACAGAAAGAGGATGGATGTCAGCAATGCCCAAGTACTTTGTATGCTTCCGCTTGCATCACATTTGCTAATATCGCATTGACCAGAGCAAGTCACATGGACAGGCCAGAACTCAAGGGGTGGAGAAATAGAACTCATCTCTAGGTGGGAAATTTGTCCCACGGAAAAGGACATGAGCATAGGGATAGGAAAACTTTGTACCATTTTTGCAATGTCATTACACATAACTTCTTAGAAAATTGCTGAATAGAATGTTGAAAACCTGGACCTGTATATAGTTTATATGCTAAGGTTTACTCTTGAAAATATAACAAAAGACCATTGAGACTTTTAAAGTTACTGTGGAAAATAAATATGACAAATCTCTATGATAAATAGGATAACATGTTACGTTTGTGAAAAAATTACTTGAGCATGATTAAATTCACCTAGGGTTCTAGTCTTGTATGTATAAAATATAAAAACACTGAAGTTAAAGACAAACAAGATGATTAATACATTAATCACTTAAATTTTGTTGATCCTTCTCTATGTATCTATGTTCATGTAATCATTTTCACATATGGTCAAGGTGCTTAGTTAAGTATGACTTGTTATGTGTGAATTCTGGAAAGCCTTCTGCTCACTGTATTTTGTCTTAATTTGAGCTCCAGAATCTTTTTTTTTAAGTTTTTATTTAAATTCCAGTTAGTGGGGAGCCTGGGTGGCTCAGTCGGTTAAGCGGCTGCCTTCAGCTCAGGTCATGATCGCAGGGTCCTGGGATCGAGGCCCACATGGGGCTCCCTGCTCCGCGGGAAGCCTGCTTCTCCCTCTCCCACTCCCCCTGCTTGTGTTCCTGCTCTCGCTGTCTCTCTCTCTGTCGAATAAATAAATAAAATCTTAAAAAAAAAAGAAAGAAAAAGAAACATTTAAATTCTAGTTAGTTAACATACAGTGTAATGTATTAGTTTCAGGTTTATAGTATAGTGATTCAACACTTCCATACAACACTCGGTGCTCATCACAAGTGCACTCCTTAATCCCCATCACTTATTTAACCCATCCTCCCACCTACCTCCCCTCTGGTAACCATCAGATTGTTCTCTATAGTTAAGAGTCTGTTTCTTTTTTTAAAATTTCTTATTTAAATTCAATTTAGTTAACATATGGTGTCTTATTAGTTTCAGAGGTAGAGTTTAGTGATTCATCAGTTGCATGTAACACCCAGTGCTCATTACATCAAGTGCCCTCCTTAATGCCCATCCCCCACTTACCCCATCCCCCCCACCCTCCTCCTCTCCAGCAACCCTCAGTTTGCTCCCTATAGTTAAGAATATCTTGTGGAGGGGCGCCTGGGTGGCTCAGCCGTTAAGCGTCTGCCTTCGGCTCAGGTCATGATCCCAGGGTCCTGGGATCGAGCCCTGCATCCGGCTCCCTGCTCAGCGGGAAGCCTGCTTCTCCCTCTCCCACTCCCCCTGCTTGTGTTCCCTCTCTTGCTGTGTCTCTCTCTGTCAAATAAATAAAATCTTAAAAAAAAAAAAAGAATATCTTGTGGTTTGCCTCCCTGTTTTTATTTTATTTTATTTTATTTTTAAGAGTCTGTTTCTTGATTTGCCTCTCTCTTTTTCCCCCCTTTGTTCTTTTGTTTTGTTTCTTAAATTCCACATACGAGTGGAATCATATGGCATTTGTCCTTTTCTCACTGACTTATTTCACTTAGCATAATATACTCAAGTTCCATGTCATAGCAAATGGAAATATTTCATTTTTTATAGTTAATATTCCATTATATATACACACACACACACACACACACACACACCACATCTTTTATTTCATAATATAGTTACATATGACAAAACCCAGGATGTTTTGCAGCATGTTCTGGTAAGCAACTCTAATTCTTCTTGCTGAAGTTTTGCTGTGGGAATACTGTCTCCCGTTCAGTCTGAATTCACTTACTGGTGCTCCATATTGTTCTTAACCCAACCAGATGCTCTAGAATGTGTTTATCAGTAAGATCATTCTTAATTCTTATTCTCCTTCCTCCTCCTCCCCTTCTCCTTCTCCTCCTCCTTCTTCTCCTTCTTTTTGCATCTGCACACTCATTCAAGGTATGTTCTAGAAGAATTGGGTGTTGATCATTTGCAAGCTGTGAAAGAGTTTATTTCCTTCCAATGTGTTTTGTAAAATGTTGCCGGTGCTCTACAAACTTTTGAACACACTTCCTTATAGCAAAAAGTGTATAGGATGTGTATGTTTCATTTTTAAATTGTATATATATTCTGTTATTAGCTAATATTTCTAGGAACACTATAAACTTAGACTGTAGTTCAATAATTATGATTTTAGATAAAATTCCTTTTTCCCATAATCTTCTTGATTATTTTGTATCTTTGGCTTATTTCTTTTCATCATTATTATTGTCACCATGCAAAAAGAGTTTGAATTAGGTACAGTAAAGTGAATAGGTTGCAATTTTTTCATATTTAATACTTGGAACTATCCTTTTTTGTTGTTGTTTCTTCCCATAGATCTTTTCAAGCCACATGTTCATTTTTTAGGATCACTCCGGTTTCAACCAATTTGAATAGGAAAATTACTATTTTTTACATTATACTGACAATGATTTGTGTAATGTCTTTAAACAGTATTACTTTAGATATCTTCATTCACAGATATAGTTAGAAAAATGTGAGATATTAGGGGCCACAGGAAAAAAAAATAGCATCAGTCCTGAAGAAGCACCATCTAAGGAGTCAAATAAATATGTGCAATAAATGTAATATAATAAACATTAGAAAGAGATAAGTCCAGGTAAAATGGAGGCACCCAAGATTGGTCTTTAATCCAACAAAAGACTAGAAAATAGTGCAGTGAATATGGACAACAAGGCATTCCAAGCAGATGGAGGGACACGTGAATTAGAATTAAGGCTGTAAGAGCACCACACAGAATTGATCAACTTCAAATATTTCAGTAGGACTCTAACAGGGGATTCAACGTGAAGACAGACAGAAGATAAGGTTGGATAGAATAGAGGCCAGTTCATAAGGAACCTTCTATAGCATGCTAAGGATGTCAGATCTTATCTTAAATTGTACTGAAAGTCATTGAATGGTTTTAAGTAAGAAGTTACTTCATCAGATTATTTCTTTTAAAAGGATCACAGTGTACAGTAATGTGAAGATTGTATCAGAGAGGAAAACAAGTTAGGAGATATTTTAGAAAACCCAGATAGATGTGTTCTATGGCAGGAGCCTGATGTCTGAAGAATGGGGAAAATGGAATAAATCAAAGAGATACAATATTTTTAAAGAATTAATCCTATATAAATATTTTTTAAAAACAAGGATGTAGATAGAGCCAGAGAATAATGGGAAAGAGTAGTATTTGGTTAAATTTTATGATAGGATATATTACATTTGAAGTGTCTAAAAGATATTCAAATGTAGAACAATATTTAAAGGAATGAATGAATGAATGTATGAATGAACGAATGAACCAACAAGATGCCTAATAGGCAGTCAGATATATGTGCCAGGATTCCACAGAATGTTCTAAGCTTCAAAAAAAGTTTTGGTTGTTATTAACTTATTGGTAGCATTTCAATTAGTTGGAGTGGGAGACATTATCAAGGGAGATTATTGAGTAGTTACTGTGTGCCTGATACTATCTTAAGTATTTTTTGTTTATTTCCTAATTTAATTCTTATGATAAACCCTTTAATTTCCAGATGAAAAAACAGAATAATGAAGCTGATACTTATGTAGACAAAAGCCATTGAGATAGTTGTCTCTTTTCATAATCTGAGTAAATTTAGCCCTCTGGATATAATAAATAGACTATCCTGGATAATTTGATTTGAGCTTAGCTTCTTGGGGAACTTAGAATCTTCTGATGCAATAATCAATTTATAGGAGTTGTAAACTGGAAAAATATTTTAATCTGCAAGTCATTGTTAATGGTCAGTGTGCCAATTTTTGTTTTACTGTACTTTTTTATTAATAAGATTTTGCTCACAGATTCTATAAATGTGTTCTACTTATTGAGATATAGAAATGCATAGATAGATTAATAAATTTTAACCTGATATAGATAGATGTTTTTACTCTCTATCATTATTATAGCTTCTAAGATTCTAAGGGGGATAATTGCTGTCACTTGACTCTCCTGATATTTGGTTCACCAAACATATATAATTACAAAATTAATGGGTAAGAAGAGAAAGCAAGGGGCAAAGACTGACACTGGAAGCCACTGAAGAGCAGTATATGTCAAAACTGAGGAGTATGAAGTTACAAATAAAAACAACAGGATGGCAAACTCTAGCCCTACAGATTAGTCTTCTCTCAAATCACCCGGTGATAATGGAAAAGAGAAGGCTATAGTCCCAGTTCTCAACCTGAGGTGATGTTGCCCCATAGGGGACAATTGTGAATGTCTGGAGACATTCTGGTTGTCATGAGTAAGGGAAGGAGTACTACTGATATCTACTGGGTAAAATCCAGAGATGAGGCCAATCATCCTACAGTGCATAGGACAGCTTCCACAACAAGTAACCATCTCATCCCAACTGTGAAGAGAACTCTATAGTTCTCTATATTGCTATAGAGAAACACTCTATAGCCCAAAGGTTCAATTTGAAAACAATTTGAATAAATGTTCAGTCCAAAATAAATGATTGTCATCAAAATTTTTCAGCCAGAAAATGAAGTTCTTTTTTGAAATTTTGTTTTAATCCTTTGTGAATTATACACCCCCTCCAACACAAAGATCGTTAGAAACTAATACAAACTAAACCATCAGATGATACACTAATGGTGAAAAACATTTCTACCTGTAACAAAAATTATTTTATTATTTTGTTAAATCAGAGTTTTTAAGTGAAGTTTAGGAAATAAGTTTGAAGAAGATGATGTCAGGAATTATTCATATTTTCTTTCTTTATTTTTTATTAAGTTCAATTAGCCAACATCATTAGTTTTTGATGTAGTGTTCAATGATTCATTAATTGCATATAACACCCAGTGCTCATCAGATCACATGCCCTCCTTAATGCCCATCATATTTTCTTTTATTAAGAACTGAAAGGACTACAAAGGACTGCAATTCAATAAGTAGAATAGTATGTGTGTGAGAAGTAACTGCAATACAACTTACTTGTAAGTCAATAAATTATACAGAAAGTTTCATTTTTGTTTTTCTTCCAGAGTCCAGCTATTCATTTCCATTCAAAAAGAACTACCTTCCTCCCCAATTCCCTTGGAAACAAATATTTTGTGTGATACCACCCCCAAATGATGGCTTATTTTTTAAACCTTAAAAAAATGCTTTTTGCTTAAATGGTGTATTTCTTTTGCTTTTGTTTAAATGGTGTGTTTCTCTGCAGTCTGCAAATAATGGGGAAATGAGCAGAAGGATAATCATTTTGTTGTGCTTGGTTATTGAATTATTGTAATTATTAATTACAAATACAAATACAATATTAATTACTGAAGCAGCTGTTCCTGGGTTGGAAGTTTTAGGCTGAGGGAATGATTGCTGCCAGAAAGGAGGCCCACAGTGAAGTGTAAGTGCACATGCCTCTTCAGGAAGGACCACTGTGGTATAATAATGAAACGGTCCAGGTGCCATGATGGGGGTGGGGGGTAATGAGAACAATATTCAGACACCAGAACTATATTATTTCTAGTATTTAAGCTCTTTTATTAAAAGTAAAACTGCAGGGGGCAGAGCAAGATGGCAGAGGAGTAGGAGACCTGGATTTCGTCTCCTCTCAGGAATTCAGCTGGATAGGGATCAAACCATTCTGAACACCTACAAACTCAACAGGAGATCGAAGAAAAGAAGAGCAACAACTCTCTCATCAGAAAAGCGACCACTTTCTGGAAGGTAGGACGTGCGGAGAAGTGAATCCGAGGTGATATTCGGGAGGCTAGACGGCGGGGGAGGGGCCTCCGTCGGCCGCTTCTGGCAAGTGATAGAGCCGCGGAGCACAAAATCGGAACTTTTAAAAGTCTGCTCCACTGAGGGACGTCACTCTGGTGGCTAAGCGGGGGGTGGAACCCTCCGGGACAGTGGGGTCTCAGGACCCTCGGGGTCACAGAAAGACCGGGGGTGCCTGAGTGCGGCAGAGCTCCCAGGTAACAGAGCAGGGAAGCCGGCTGCAGAGGCGGAGCCCAGGCGCGGGCTCTCAGCTCGGGGTTGCCATAAACTGTGATCCACGGCACAGTCAGGCCACTGCTCCTCCTGTGGGACC
Organism: Neomonachus schauinslandi; assembly: GCF_002201575.2. Lineage (NCBI taxonomy): Eukaryota > Metazoa > Chordata > Mammalia > Carnivora > Phocidae > Neomonachus > Neomonachus schauinslandi. The sequence goes on along the minus strand of NC_058408.1, from coordinate 16,422,162 downwards.
CAACAAGCGGCAGATCCGGGGAGAGTCACCTTCCTCCCCTGGGAGGAGCCGCGCGGGAGTGCGCCGCAGGGATCTGCTGGGTTTGGAGACTCCACCCGGGGTCGGGTGCCAGAGATAGAAACGCGCGGTCACAGGCCGAGTGAGCACGGAGTGCGGCTGGAGACCGGGGAGACGGGAGTGACTGACGGCATTTCTCTGGGGGCTCACTGAGAAGCGGGGCCCGAGTTCTCGGCTCCTCCGGGGCGGAGATTGGGAGGCCACCATTTTCACTCTCGGCCTCCAAAGCTGGATGGAAAGCTCGCAGGGAACAAAAGCCCCGGAGAGCAAACCTGAGCAGATTACTTAGCCGGGAGGGGGCAAGGGCGGGGCAATTCTGCCTCCGGCAGAGACATTTGGAAACCACGGCAACAGGCCCCTCCCCAGAAGATCAGCGAGAACAGCCAGCCAAGGCCAAGTTTACCGATCAATGAGAACGGCAGAACTCCAGCGCTAGGGGACTACTGCACATAGAATTCATGGCTTTTTTTACCATGATTCTTTAGTCTTTCAAAGTTAATTTTTTTTTAACTGTCTTTTTTTCTTTTTTTTCTTTTTGAATTTTTCTTTTTCCCTTTTTCAACCAACATCTTATCAATCCCTTTTTCTAAAAAAAACATTTTTATTTTTCATTTTTAGAGTCATATTCTATCCCTTCATAGTAGTTACCCGTATTTTTGGCTTATATATATAAGTTGTTCTCTCTTTAAAATTTTGAGATAGTTTCTTCTAACAGATTAAAATATACCTTAAATCTCTAGTATATGGTGTTTTCTATTCCCCTGCCTGATCACATCCTCTCCCTTTTTTTTCTTTTTTTAAATCCTCTTCTTTCTTTTTTCAAACAACTTCTTATCAATTCCTTTTATAAAATTTTTAATAATTTCCATCCTTACAGTCATATTCCATCCCTTCATCATATCAACCCTTATTTTTGTACATATATAAGTTTTTCTTTCTTTAAAATTTTGGGAGGCACTTTCTTCTAAGACACCAAAATACACCCCAAATCTAGTGTGTGGCACTGATCTATATACCAGCCTGATCATATTTGATCACATTCTGGTTTTGTTGTTGTTTTGTTTTGTTTGTTTTTGTTTTTATCTTTATCTTTTTCTTTTTCTTTTTCTTTTTTCTCTCTTTCCCTTTCTTTTCCCACTGCTTCAGGTCTTTTCTGATTTGTTTAGAGTATATTTTCTGGGAACGTTGTTACTCTGCTAGCATTTTGTTCTCTCATTAATCTATTCTCCTCTGCACAAAATGACAAGACGGAAAAAATCACCTCAACAAAAAGAACAAGAAGTAGTACTGACTGCCAGGGACCTACTCAATACGGACATTAGTACGATGTCAGATCTAGAGTTCAGAATCATCACTTTAAAGATACTAGCTGGGCTTGAAAAAAATATGGAAGTTATTAGAGAAACCCTTTCTGGAGAAGTAAAAGAACTAAAATCCAACCAAGTAGAAATCAAAAAGGCTATTAATGAGGTGCAATCAAAAATGGGGGTGCCAACTGCTAGAATAAATGAGGCAGAAGAGAGAACCAGTAATATAGAAGATGAAATGATGGAAAATAAAGAAGCTGAGAAAAAGAGAGATAAACAACTACTGGATCATGAGGGCAGAATTCGAGAGATAAGCGATACCATAAGACGAAACAACATTAGAATAATTGGGATCCCAGAAGAAGAAGAAAGAGAGAGAGGGGCAGAAGGTATAATGGAGCAAATTATAGCAGAGAACTTCCCTAATTTGGGAAAGGAAACAGGCATCAAAATCCAGGAAGCACAGAGAACCCCTCTCAAAATCAATAAAAATAGGTCAACACCCCGATATTTAATAGTAAAACTTACGAGTCTCATAGACAAAGAGAAAATCCTGAAAGCAGCACGGGAGAAGAGATATGTAACCTACAAGGGTAGAAACATTAGATTGGCAACAGACCTATCCACAGAGACCTGGCAGGCCAGAAAGGACTGGCAGGATATATTCAGAGCACTAAATGAGAAAAATATGCAGCCAAGAATACTCTATCCAGCTAGGCTGTCATTGAAAATTGAAGGAGAGATAAAAAGCTTCCAGGACAAACAAAAACTAAAGGAATTTGCAAACACAAAACCAGCCCTACAGGAAATCTTGAAAGGGGTCCTCTAAGCAAAGAGAGAGCCTAAAAGCAACATAGACCAGAAAGGAACACAGACAATATACGGTAACAGTCACCTTACAGGCAATACAATGGCACTAAATTCCTATCTTTCAATAGTTACCCTGAATGTAAATGGGCTCAATGCCCCAATCAAAAGACACAGGCTATCAGACTGGATTAAAAAACAAGACCCATCGATATGCTGTCTGCAAGAGACTCATTTTAGAACCAAAGACACCCCCAGATTGAAAGTGAGGGGGTGGAAAACCATTTACCATGCTAATGGACACCAAAAGAAAGCTGGGGTGGCAATCCTTATATCAGACAAATTAGATTTTAAACCAAAGACTGTAATAAGAGATGAGGAAAGACACTATATCATACTTAAAGGGTCTATCCAACAAGAAGATCTAACAATTGTAAATATCTATGCCCCTAACATTGGAGCAGCCAATTATATAAGGCAATTAATAACAAAAGCAAAGAAACACATCGACAACAATACAATAATAGTGGGGGACTTTAACACCCCCCTCACTGAAATGGACAGATCGTCTAAGCAAAAGATCAACAAGGAAATAAAGACATTAAATGACACACTGGACCAAATGGACTTTACAGACATATTCAGAACATTCCACCCCAAAGCAACGGAATACACATTCTTCTCTAGTACCCATGGAATATTCTCCAGAATAGATCACATCCTAGGTCATAAATCAGGTCTCAACCGGTACCAAAAGATTGGAATCATTCCCTGCCTATTTTCAGACCACAATGCTTTGAAACTAGAACTCAATCACAAGAGGAAAGTCGGAAAGAACTCAAATACGTGGAGGCTAAAGAGCATCCTACTGAAGAATGAATGGGTCAACCAGGAAATTAAAGAAGAATTTAAAAAATACATGGAAACCAATGAAAATGAAAACACAACTATTCAAAATCTTTGGGATGCAGCAAAGGCAGTCCTAAGAGGAAAGTATATAGCAATACAAGCCTTTCTCAAGAAACAAGAAAGGTCTCAAGTACACAACCTAACCCTACACTTAAAGGAGCTGGAGAAAGAACAGCAAATAAAGCCTAAACCCAGCAGGAGAAGAGAAATAATAAAGATCAGAGCAGAAATCAATGAAATAGAAACTAAAAGAACAGTAGAACAGATCAACGAAACTAGGAGCTGGTTCTTTGAAAGAATTAACAAGATTGATAAACCCCTGGCCAGACTTATCAAAAAGAAAAGAGAAATGACCCAAATCAACAAAATCATGAATGAAAGAGGAGAGATCACAACCAACACCAAAGAAATACAAACAATTCTAAGAACATATTATGAGCAACTCTATGCCAGCAAATTAGATAATCTGGAAGAAATGGATGCATTCCTAGAGATGTATCCACTACCAAAACTGAACCAGGATGAAATAGAAAACCTGAACAGACCTATAACCACTAAGGAAATTGAAGCAGTCATCAAAAATCTCCCAAAAAACAAAAGCCCAGGGCCAGATGGCTTCCCAGGGGAATTCTACCAAACATTTCAAGAAGAATTAATACCTATTCTTTTGAAACTGTTCCAAAAAATAGAAATGGAAGGAAAACTTCCAAACTCATTTTATGAGGCCACCATTACCTTGATCCTAAAACCAGACAAAGACCCCATCAAAAAGGAGAATTACAGACCAATATCCCTGATGAACATGGATGCAAAAATCCTCACCAAAATACTAGCCAATAGGATCCAACAGTACATTAAAAGGATTATTCACCATGACCAAGTGGGATTTATCCCTGGGCTGCAAGGTTGGTTCAACATCCGCAAATCAATCAATGTGATACAATACATTAACAAAAGAAAGAACAAGAATCATATGATCCTCTCAATAGATGCAGAAAAAGCTTTTGACAAAGTACAGCATCCTTTCTTGATCAAAACTCTTCAGAGTATAGGCATAGAGGGTACATACCTCAATATCATAAAAGCCATCTATGAAAAACCTACAGCGAATATCATTCTCAATGGGGAAAAACTGAGAGCTTTCCCCCTAAGGTCAGGAACGCGGCAGGGATGTCCACTATCACCACTGCTATTCAACATAGTATTGGAAGTCCTAGCCACAGCAATCAGACAACAAAAAGAAATCAAAGGCATCCAAATTGGCAAGGAAGAAGTCAAACTCTCACTCTTTGCAGATGATATGATACTTTATGTGGAAAACCCAAAAGACTCCACCCCAAAACTGCTAGAACTCATACAGGAATTCAGGAAAGTGGCAGGATATAAAATCAATGCACAGAAGTCAGTGGCATTCCTATACACCAACAACAAGACAGAAGAAAGAGAAATTAAGGAGTTGATCCCATTTACAATTGCACCCAAAACCATAAGATACCTAGGAATAAATCTAACCAAAGAGACAAAGGATCTGTACTCAGAAAACTATAAAATACTCATGAAAGAAATTGAGGAAGACACAAAGAAATGGAAAAACGTTCCATGCTCATGGATTGGAAGAACAAATATTGTGAAGATGTCAATGCTACCCAGAGCAATCTACACATTCAATGCAATCCCCATCAAAATACCATCCACTTTTTTCAAAGAAATGGAACAAATAATCCTAAAATTTGTATGGAACCAGAAAAGACCCCGCATAGCCAGAGGAATGTTGAAAAAGAAAAGCGAAGCCGGCGGCATCACAATTCCGGACTTCCAGCTCTATTACAAAGCTGTCATCATCAAGACAGCATGGTACTGGCACAAAAACAGACACATAGATCAGTGGAACAGAATAGAGAGCCCAGAAATGGACCCTCAACTCTATGGTCAACTCATCTTTGACAAAGCAGGAAAGAATGTCCAATGGAACAAAGACAGTCTCTTCAACAAATGGTGTTGGGAAAATTGGATAGCCACATGCAGAAGAATGAAACTGGACCATTTCCTTACACCACACACAAAAATAGACTCAAAATAGTTGAAAGACCTCAATGTGAGACAGGAGTCCATCAAAATCCTAAAGGAGAACACAGGCAGCAACCTCTTCAACCTCAGCTGAAGCAACTTCTTCCTAGACACATCGCCAAAGGCAAGGGAAGCAAGGGCAAAAATGAACTATTGGGACCTCATCAAGATAAAAAGCTTTTGCACAGCAAAGGAAACAGTCAACAAAACCAAAAGACAACCAACAGAATGGGAGAAGATATTTGCAAATGACATATCAGATAAAGGGCTAGTATCCAAAATCTATAAAGAACTCATCAAACTCAACACCCAAAGAACAAAGAATCCAATCAAGAAATGGGCAGAAGACATGAACAGACATTTGTCCAAAGAAGACATCCAAATGGCCAACAGACACATGAAAAAGTGTTCAACATCGCTTGGCATCAGGGAAATCCAAATCAAAACCTCAATGAGATACCACCTCACACCCGTCAGAATGGCTAAAATTAACAAGTCAGGAAAGGACAGATGTTGTCGGGGATGCGGAGCAAGGGGAACCCTCCTACACTGTTGGTGGGAATGCAAGCTGGTGCAGCCACTCTGGAAAACTGTATGGAGGTTCCTCAAAAAGTTGAAAATAGAGCTACCATATGATCCAGCAATTGCACTACTGGGTATTTACCCCAAAGATACAAAAGTAGGGATCCGAAGGGGTACGTGCACCCCGATGTTTATAGCAGCAATGTCCACAATAGCCAAACCGTGGAAAGAGCCAAGATGTCCATCGACAGATGAATGGATAAAGAAGATGTGGTATATATATACAATGGAATATTATGCAGCCATCAAAAGGAATGAGATCTTGCCATTTGCAACGACGTGGATGGAACTGGAGGGTGTTATGTTGAGTGAAATAAGTCAAACAGAGAAAGACATGTATCATATGATCTCACTAATATGAGGATTTCTTAACTGCAGGAAACAAACTGAGGGTTGCTGGAGTGGGGGGTGGGGTGGGAGGGATGGGGTGACTGGGTGATAGACACTGGGGAGAGTATGTGCTCTGGTAAGCGCTGTGAATTGTGCAAGACTGTTGAATCTCAGATCTGTACCTCTGAAACAAATAATGCAATATATGTTAAGAAAAAAAAAAGAAGAAGAAGAAGAAGGTAGCGGGAGGGGAAGAATGAAGCGGGGGAAATCGGAGGGGTAGACGAACCATGAGAGACGATGGACTCTGAAAAACAAACAGGGTTGTAGAGGGGAGGGGTGTGGGAGGATGGGTTAGCCTGGTGGTGGGTATTGAGGAGGGCACATTCTGCATGGAGCACTGGGTGTTATGCACAAACAATGAATCATGGAACACTTCATCTGAAACTAATGATGTAATGTATGGGGATTAACATAAGAATAAAAAAATTAAAAAAAAAAAAAGTAAAACTGCAGAGATTAGAATCCTCTAAATATATTCTTAACATTAAAAAGAGACTGAACTATGATCATATTAAAATAGTTTTCTTATGTATGTACATATCTATCTATTATATATCCATCCATCCATCAATCCATCCACCCACCTATCTATATATTTTTGTTTTTAACCACACAAATGAGAAACTGCAATTACTTCCATTTTTTTTCTCTTGAACTCTGGAAAATAGAGGATTTTTTTTTTAATATAGCTCTGCTTTTTACTTGCCTTACATTCCATTGGAGTTATAAGGGATTAAAGGAGTTTTATGTGACTAGAGAAGCAAAGAACCACCTCTTTTGTTTGTACTAGTGAGAAAAAAAATCTGAAAATGACTTATCTAGGAAAAAAATTAAAATTGCCATCATTTCAAGTGATGTATTTCCTTTAAATAAAACTTATCTCTACTTTCCAAGATTTTTTTTTTAAGATTTTATTTATTTATTTGATAGAATGAGATAGAGAGAGCATGAGACGGGGGAGGGTCAGAGGGAGAAGCAGACTCCCTGCCGAGCAGGGAGCCCGATGCGGAACTCGATCCCGGGACTCCAGGATCATGACCTGAGCCGAAGGCAGTCGCCCAACCAACTGAGCCACCCAGGCGCCCTCCAAGATTTTTTTTTATTTTTTGGATCCTTAGAAGTTAAATCATCTACTGGTAGTATTGACTGGATTCCTAATAATTGAGTTTGAATTTTTGTATTTATTGTTTTGTAAAATGAAAAACAGAATGGGAAGCCAGAAGAACAAGCTTTATTTGTTCAGAATTTTTTAATTTCATATTTATGTTCATAAGAAGGGATGTTTGCAATGAGGAGACACAGAACTTCAAAATTTGAAGTAACGAGCATTCAGGGAATAGGTTGCCTTTTGTTGCTAAGCTTTGGGGAGAGTTGGATATTCATTTCAGTCATCTGGTCTCTTCCAAGACCAGGGCTATGTTCTAGAGCCTTGATAACTAAAATTCTAAGATACATATTAAAACTCAAAGAGGCTATAATAAATTCCTATAACAAAAGTTTGTGCTCTTTTCAATTTTCTATTAATTAAGTTGAATTTTGATTTTTAAAAAATGAGTAATTTTATTTAGCTCCATGAGAAGATAACTCTGCTGTCAAGAGACCAGTAATGTTCTCCTTTTGGCATCGCTTTTCTGCTTCACTGTCCCCATTATTTCTATTTCTCACTCTTCCCATGGGTAACATCCCATTGGGATAAACTTTGCCTCTTTTTGCTCAAGCCAATCCGAACAGTAATCTTGGGATCATGTAGATTTAGGTATTAAACCTCTGGGAGGCAGAAAAAGGTATAGAATAATACTTGCATTTTAGGTGATTTATTTTAGAAAAATATGATGACCGCCAGAACTTTAGAATCTTAAAAAAACTAAACTAAACTAAACAACCATCAATAGCTAGTTGTTCTTTCTACATGGGACTCACCTTTCCCATGATCCCAGTTTTCTCACTGTCCAATTTCTTACAGCTCAGATGTTGAAAGTCTCATTCAGTTACTTTTAGTAGTATCATTTCCTATGAATCAAATTGAAAATAAAATGTGTTACAAATATATAGAACCATGGACTTATTTCAAATAAAAACAAAAGTATTATGTAGAAAGCTTTTATGTGAGTTTTATTCATATCATTAAAGCAGAGTTGCCCACCTAACTTAGGCCTAAATTGTCTTTAATGTAATTGTATTACCACTTACATAGGAATAGGAGATCAGGTCACACCTCATTTATGACCCTATTTATAGAGTTAAAAAGGGCACTTGTAAGTACAAAATCTTAACTTCATGATCTGCATAAAGTTATCTAATAAACACATCTGGTCATATTCGAAACCTCCAGTTTCTTTTGTTGTTTATAAATAAAATGGTGACAAAACAGGTTTTGCCAAGGACCGATATTGCCTCAAGAAGAATTTAGCTATCATGAGTCAGAGGAGTTAGTTTATGAACTATCTGTAGAATTTCCATTTCCAAAGGTACATTACACAAATCTCCAAGGTTACATGCTCTCCAAGGCACATTAGTAAATATCTGCTAGGTTTCCATTTTCCTGACAGAAACAATTACAAATGCCATGCAAGAATAATTTCACACAGAGAGTTGAGGCAACTATCAGAATTCTCTTAGGTAACAGTTGCAAATGTTTATGCTAATATTATTTAGTTTTTTCCCTTTTAACTTAAAAAATATCAGGCTATCTAATTCAGTGTATTTCTTTTGTTGTCAGTGTAGGTCTAAAAAAAGAGAACGCACATTAAAAAAAAGGTTGGAAGCAATCTTATCTTCGATTCAAAACTGTATGTTTTAAAACAAAATACTGCAGTATGTTTTCACCAGGGAACTCTCGTATTCCCTGTTTCATTTCAGTAATGAAGAGAAGAGCTGCCATCTGGCCATTTCAAATGTATGGAGTTTGTGCTTCTATATATAAATGACAGCATATGGAAAGGGAGGCTTAGCAATTGAATGCCCTCATCTAACACATTACTTCTAACTTCTAAAAAAATTAAGGAAAACCCGAAGTCATTTCAATCTATCAAAAAAACCTTCAACATTCAAGAGTATACTTTTAGCTTACTTGATAGTTTTTAGCTTACTTGATAGTTTCTCTTAAAAATAATGACACATTTGTGTATTTTTTTATCCTCTCCTGCCCAAGACCCAGTGATACTAAATTAAAAATTTTAAAGGTATTAACATAGAAACATAAAGAGAATAGCAGATGGAAATTTTCAACAGAGTTTTGAAAAGCAGAGATAGAGCAGTAGAAAGGAATTTATCAGGGCAAAGGAAGCTACAACTAAACCTAAGAAGAAAAGGTAAGAGAGACCATTCACCCTGCAGAAAGCTAAAAATCCAAACCAAACAACAACAAAAAACCTTGATCTTAGAACTGATAGGCAGCATAAGGTAAAAAATACGAGAATATATTGAAATATTGGAACAGCCAGTTTCCCTTCCAAGTCTGCATGCAGGCGCTGAACACAGGACAAATGACAGAAGCTTATTCTTCAGAGAAATCGAGTTGGAAGGAGAGAATCTGAAAGTCTAAATGACTAGATCTTGCCTCTCACCCCAGATGTATAATACATATTCTTCCTAGTCTGCCAAACTCCCTGCCTCACTAAACAATTTTTTTAAGAAAAGCACCGTGGAAACAGATATGATGTAAGAAACAGAAGAAAAAAAATTAAAAATCCTTAGTGTAATACAAGGAGACATTACATTCATTAAGAAAGCAATGTCCTTTTTTTTTTTTTTTTTTGTAATTTAAAAGTAATTTAATAACCCACTTGTGGAGTTCAGTGTGACCTTCTAGCCATTTTTCCAAACCGACTTTAATTTTTAGAACAGTTTTAGATTTACAGAAAAGTTGTGGAGACAGTACAGAGTTCCCATATACCCTGTATCCAGTTTCCCCTTATTATTAATATCTTACATCAGTAATGTACACTTGTTACAATTAATGAACCAATATTGATACATTATTATTAAATAAAGTTCATACTTTATTCCAATTTCCTTAGGGTTTTTTTTCCCCTTATTTTACTTTTTTTAAAATTTAAATTCAATTTAGTTAACATATAGTGTGTTGTTAGTGTCAGAGGTAGAATTTAGATATTCATCAGTTGCATATAACACCCATTGCTCATTACATCACATGCCCTCCTTAATGCCCATCACCTAGTTACCCCAGCCCCCCACCCAACTCCCCTCCAGCAACCCTCAGTTTGTTAATTATAGTTAAGAGTCTTTTGGGGGCACCTGGGTGGCTCAGTCGGTTAAGCGTCTGCCTTTGACTCAGGTCATGATCCCAGGGTCCTGGGATCAAGTCCCACATCAGGCTCTCTGCTCTCTCTGCTCTCTCTGTTCTCTCTGCTGGGTGGGGAGCCTGCTTTTCCCTCTCCCCTGGCCCCTCCCCCCCCCGCTGTGCTCTTTCTATCTCTGTCTCTCTCTCTCTCTCAAATAAATAATTTTTAAAAAGAGTCTTTTATGGTTTGTCTCCTTCTCTGTTTCTGTCTTATTTTATTTTTCCTTCCTTTCCCCTATGTTCATCAGTTTTGTTTCTTAAATTCCGCATATGAGTGAAATCATATGATATTTATCTTTCTCTGACTTATCAAAAACCGTGTTAAAAGATGTACAAAAGGGACTGTAATAGTCAAAGAAATAAACTCTTTGAAATTAAAAATATGATACTTATTTTTTAAAATTTTATTTATTTATTTGAGACAGAGAGAGAGAGAGAGAGAACAAGCAGGGGGAGGGGCAGAGGGAGAAGGAGAAGAAGGCTCCCCACTGAGCAGGGAGCTGGACAAGCAGCTCAATCCCAGGACCTGAGCTGAAGGCAGATGCTTACCCAACTGAGCCACTCAGGCGCCCCAGATAACTATTTTTTAAAACATATGTTAAAAGCTAGGTTAGAAAATACAGTAAAAAAAAATCACAGAAAGAGAAAAAGTAAAGGAAATTGAAATTATTAGGAAAAAAATATTCAGAACATTAATCTGGAAGATCCAATATTTCTAGCAATTTAAGACAGGAAAAAAACCAGAGGAAACATTAAGGAAACATTTTTTAAACAAAGTAATACAAAGTTTAGATTATTTCAGAACAAAGAGATTTCTAGATTGAAAGTATGTATCAGATGCCCAGGAGAGTGAATGAAGATCTATGACGAATACAGGGCATTTTGTAATTAAGAACATAATAGGTAACAGCCAAGAGGAAGAAAAATCAAAATCAAAATTTACAAATATATAGTAATGAAAATCAGAATGACATTAACCTTTTTTCCTAATAATACTGAAAAGTAGAAGCTATTAGAATAGTATCTTCAAGGAAATGACTTTCAACCTAGAATTTTATTTTTATCCAGAATATCAATCTAGGGTGAGGACGGAATGGCAGAAAAGACTAAAAACAATTATTTCCTTATACTTCATTTCGAGAGACACTGCTGGAGAGTGTCAGGCCAACACTCAGAGAGTTAGGGCTTTATTTTGGCTAACACCACTTCCTGCTTTGGAAAATTTTGATTTGATGATTTCCCTTTCTTTATCCAGCTATTTAATTTCTCATTCTGCACTGATACCTATCGTAAAATGCTCTGACTCCATAGACAAATTGGATTCAGAGAGACTATGTCCCCAGGATTTTTCAGTAAAGTGCTCTGATTAACTATCTGGAAAAATCCTTACCCCTAGGCAGGTGTCAAATAGATTCATATATATTAACAGTGGACATGCATCAAATTTTTTTAAAGATTTTATTTATTTTTTTGAGAGAGAGAGAGAGAGAGCATGAGCAGGGCAGAGGGAGAGGAAGAAGCAGACACCCCGCTGAGCAGGAAGACTGTTGTAGGGCTCCATCCCAGGACCCTGGGATCATGACCTGAAGGCAGATGCTTAACCGACTGAGCCACCCAGGCATCCTATCATCAAAATTTTTTTAAAGTATATTCTAGTAGCCCTTAAGAGAATCAAAGTATCCTTACCCTAATTCCACGATCACCAGAAAGACTTCAGATAAACATGTAGCTTTGTCTATGACCTTGCAGAAACACTGATATTGCAGTCTGCTTTATAGTATATATTTCTTTGTAAGTTAATATATTGGAATACTTGTTCATAAACATGTACATGAATAAAAAGAAACTCTCACGAGCCACAGATAATTTTTCACAACTATTATTTTATTTTTTCAACTTTTATATTTTAATTCTTCAAATGAATAGTTTAAATTCATTGGAGCTACATTTTTTTATCAACCACTCTTCACTAGCTCCATCGAGTATATTAACACATAATATATTAATCTGAACAGGAATCTTTTTTTTTAAGATTTTATTTATTTATTTGCGAGAGAGAGGAGAGAGAGAGAGCACACAACCAGGGAGAGCAGCAGGCAGAGGGAGAAGCAGGCTCCCCACTGAGCAAGGAGCCTGATATGGGACTCGATCCCAGGATTTTAGGATCATGATATAAGCTCAAGGCAGACGCTTAACAGACTGAGTCACCCAGGCGTCCCCGAACAGGATTCTTTTAGAGATCTAAATGAGCTTGTAGAACTTGTAGCTTGTAGATCTAGTGTATATCAATCATTAAAATAATTTATATGCAGTGGACCTTTGTTGTACCTGCACAACAGGCCAAACACTATTCAGTGTTTTGTTTTTACTAAGTTTGATCCTACCAGCAGCAACCCTTACGATGAATCTGACTTTCTGAGACTCACTTGAACAGTTTCTTTCCAAAGCCTGAGAAAGGGCCCTAACACTGTGTTATGTAATCACATATTTTGGTAAATTTTGCAAAAGCAAAATAGTTTAACAGCCATCTGATAAGAGAATTTTTTCTTTCCAACAAAAAATATTATCTGTCAAAGTTAGCCTGAGTGTCTAGTGGTGACAGAGTGGCCTGAGCATCCTGGTGATCCAGATAAGGGGAAGTTGAGCTGAAGATACATCTGGTTTGCAGTGCCTTCTTTATATAGATAAACTATTGTTAACTAGCTATTCTGAAGTAGGATTGGCTTCCAGAAATACTCTCACTGCCCACTTTACCAACTCATGAAACATTGTGAGGGGAAGATCTTGGAGCAGACATTGAGCTATGGAGATGGTGGGGGAGGAACAAAGTTGGAAATGTACAAAGCCAGATGATGGTCTATAAAAAGTTCTTCCAAATCTCATAGACCATATAAAATTTGTTGGAGGTTTTCCCATATTTGATAATACCAGTAATTATGAATTTTTAAAAAAACTAAATCACTGATAATAAAAAATTGATAAACTGAGAAGAAAAATTAAATTGCTCTTCTGTTTTCTTTATATATAATATTACAAAATCCTGGTTATAGTAAGGAATAATAAAAAAGTATTTGAAACGAAACACTGAAGGAAAAATACTACAGAGGTAAGTGAGGCAGTTAATTTTTTTAAAAATTCTATTATTTTTCTAAAATGTTGATAAAATATCAGATTATAAAATTTATAATTTGATATTTCTTTCTCATTAGAAATACACTTATTTTTGTATTTAATTCTTTATTTATAGTTTTGTATTCCTTTTCTTAAAGGAACACTCCAAAATGCTGTAAGCTTCAGGCCCAGAAGATCTGGACCCACCTCTGCTTATGAGGTAAGTGTTGTTGTTACTATTATTATAACCATTATGTCTAGTTTAAGAATGAAAAACTGAAGTCTTGAGCTATAATGTAATTTCCCTCTGTTCACAGAGCAAGTGAACTCAGACTCCATCCAAAGTAGTCTGAATACATAGTCTGTTCTTAACCAATTACACACTAACACCTCTCATACTATTTGTGAGCCAATTGCAGTGGGTCACATCTAGAAGTGTTCTCCCTATCCCTTTGGTTTCTCTAATATTATGTGGTCCAATTCAGCCCAATTAAAAAGTTGAGTACTTATGATATATAACACACAGTATACTAAGTTTATAAAACTAGTGAACTAGGTGTATAAAAATAAACAAAATATCATTTATCCATGTTTTCTAGGAGTGAGCATCTTATCAGGCAAAGAGAACTATAAGGAGATAATATCTGTGTAATATCACGAGTATCTAACGAAATATTCACAAACTGTATTTGGAGTACATTGGAGGTTCATTTGACTCAGTCAGAGTGAGGGATTATGATGGGGTAGAGCTGGATTTAGTAAAAAATTCATGCAATATATGACACTTTGGTTGAATTTTAAAACGCAACTAGGAGGTGGCCAGGTGAAGAAGAAAGGAGTTGGTCTTATAGGCAGATGAAACATCACGTTTAAGGGCACAGAGGTGTGTCACAGCGCCTTGACTTAAACAGCTCTATGTAGTTTCACATTGCTGGAGCATAACACTTGGAGAAAATACCAGAGAAGTGCCAGCTCTTTGAAAATTTTATATATTTTGTTAAGAAACTCAAATTCTATCTTATACTTAAAATAATTCTGGAGTTTTAAAAATGTTTAAAGCAAAATGTTATTTGATTTGAACTGTGATTAGCCCCAGTATGGTGGCACTGGTGTTCAAGGTGAGTTTGAGATGGACGGAAGACCAGTCCAGTGAGGAGGCCGTGGCAACAACGCTAGTGATATGGAGAGGTCTGAACTAAGACAAAGCAATGAGGATTGATCAGAGAGGGTAGATTTGACATTAACCAAAACTGACAGTCGGTTGGGCGCCTGTGTGGCTCAGATGGTTAAGCGTCTGCCTTCGGCTCAGGTCATGATCCCAGGGTCCTGGGATCGAGTCCCGCATTGGGCTCCCTGCTCCTTGGGAGCCTGCTTCTCTCTCTCTCTCTCTCTGTCTCTCATGAATAAATAAATAAAAAAAAAAAAACTGACAGTCGGTTGAGAAGTATTTAAGATACCATGACGACTCCTGGTTGGTGTGGTGGTGTGATGAGTGATTGGGTGATTGGTGCCAACATCTAGGGCAGAAAAATAGGAGGGAAATCAAAAATGAAAAAGAAAGCATAAGTTTTGTTTTAGACTTGTTATATGTGAGTTGATTTTAAGGTAATCTACTAGACGTGTTAAGCAGACAATTAAAGATGACCTTTGGCTATAGCTGTAAGTTTGAGATCTAATGTTATTCTGGTAGCAGCTTAAACTATAATTGTAGAGGAATTCACCAGAGCAGCACATAAAACAAGAGAAGGCAATCTCTGAGAATACAGACTAAACATATAATAAAATATAAGGGAAACACAAAGGGTGAACCTTTAACAACATCATGGAAAGACTAATTCAAAAGCTGGGAGCAGTCAATGATTAGTGCAAAAGAGAAGGCGAGAAGTATCAGGAGGAAAGTGCATCCACTGAATCTGTATTTAGGCCATTGGTGACCACAGCTAGACTGTGTTAATGAAGTATGGTGGGGCACCAGATTCTCATGAGTTGTGATGAATGAATGAATAAAAAGTATAACTCTTAGTCTAAGAAGTTTTTTGAAGAGGGCGCCTCAGTGGCTCAGATGGTTAAGCGTCTGCTTTCGGCTCAGGTCATGATCTCAGGGTCCTGGGATGGAGTCCCGCATGGGGCTCCTTGCTTGGCGGGGAGTCTGCTTCTCCATCTCCCTCTCCCTCTCCCCCTGCTCATTCTCTCTCTCTCTGTCTCAAATGAATAAATAAAATCTTTTTAAAAAAAAAAAAGTTTTTTGAAGAGAGAATTGGAAAATGTAGGGTAGTAAATATGTATGTAAAGTTCAAATATTACCCAGCAAGAACACAATATTTACTTGCCAGGCTCCACTCTAGCCCCATCTGCTGTATAATCATCACATATATTTTGTATTAACTTGTTATATATGTAAGAAATATAGATAAATAGATAGATTTGTCTTTATTAATTTATTTAGATGTCATCCACAAAAATCAAACATTTTCAATATCAATTTATTTCCAGCATATATAGAGACACTTTTTTTCATTTTCACTGATTTAACAAATACATCTTATATGCTTAATTATATATCAGGCAGTAGAGTATAAGTTCTTCAAACAATTATTTGAGCAATTATTCTTTGTTATCTGCTATGCACACAATAGAATGCCAAACTCAATCCAAAAAATGTGAAGGCTTTGATCTGAAAAAATGGATAAAGACAAAGCCTGAGATAATAAATCCATGGTGGATTTTAAAACATCAATTTAAAAAAGTTATCTTAATCTTTGTATGTGTGTTTCTTCTACTGGAAAAGTTTTTTTTTTTCCCCACCAATACTATAGATATATCAACTCAAATAATATTTTTTTCCTCTGATTTCCCCTGAGAATTTTCTGAAGTAGAACTTTTTTTTTTTTTTTTTCATTTCAGTTTTGGTCTTGTTCCCAGATGCTAACTTCTAAAAGTCAAACAAATCAATACAAAGCTTTACTTGAATAGTCTAACTTGAAGTCATCAGGAGTGAAATAACTAAGATAATAGCTACCTGCTTGCCCCATGTAGAACAAACATTTTTCCACTTAGACTTCTGCCTTTTCAGTGTTTCATACATTATGTATAGAATCTGCTTAAAAATTGTTTCAAAGACAGAAGCTACTGATTTCTTTATTTACGGTTTTACTGAGTTTGTCCCATTAGACATTAAAATTGACTGCTCCTATTTCTCCTCACCCTCCTCTCTTCATTTCTCACCCCAAGAGTTTTGACCTTGAGTTCAATTTTCAAGACACTCTTGCTAGTGATTCATAGTACATCAAAAAAGAAAATAGGTTAAAAATTTTAATAGCTATCTCTGTCACAATTGAATTTCATACCATTCTATCAAGAGTTAAATGAAAAAATAAGATTTTGATGTTCATAGTAGGAAGGATAATAGTTTTACCTTCTAGTGGTCTCCTACAGAACATGCTTAAATGAATGCATTTGTAATATGGAGTGAAACTTCATCTGTGTTCTGCATAACTGCATCTTGGCTTTAGATGATTGCACTGTGGGACGTGAGAAGGAATTTTGAAATGAGCAGCCTGTTTCCTACAGATAAGTTTATGTGTCCTCCTTATCATCATGAAAAGAAGTTAAAATAATAGCTACCCTATAAACAAAATGCAAAATTTTAAATCCACTCTTGATTTTACTGGCTTTCAGTTCCAGTTCAGGATTGTAACATTGCACTGTGTAAATCTGTGCTGCATTAAGCTCAGGCAAAATTCTCAAAATGTTTTAAGCACGATTTATAACTTGCACTATGTTTCCGAATGTTTTCATGATTCTGACATCTGCATATTTATGCTTAAATAATCAGTGTCAGTATAGATATAGCTCTATAGAGCTGCCAAAATAATCAAGGTCAAAATATCAAATTTGAGAAGGTACACAATTTATTTTCCCATCCAAGAGCTTTCCTGACCAAAATAATTACGTAGTTTTTTCTTAAAGCAATGTGGGGACTGTGTGTGTGTGTGTATGTGTGTGTGTATGTGAGGGAAGGGATAATCATAGGTGAAGAGCCCAGAACTTATAGTCAGCTATCAGATCTCTATACCCTAACAGTCCTGTTCAGGCATTCACCTGTTTTCTATTCTTACTTGTATGCTCTTAGGCAGCTGTACCCTGAGAAAACTTCATTTCCCAAAAGACAGAGTTATTGGGCCAGAGTATCTGGATATGGCAGTCCCCTTGACCCCTGGCGCCATGATTTTCCCTTTAGATTCCTTTATGCCTGTTACTATTGCTGAAAACTTGCTTAAAAGTCTGACTTTGAGGTCCTGGATTCCTGACTGAGATCTATCCCCATTATGATCATATTCTGCCCTTGGTTTCCAGTTGGGAAAAAGACAAGTTAGAACTGCTTCTTTCTTACTCCCTTAATGTTCTGCCATTGGCCTTCTGTACCTGACCTCAAAAATTTAGAAGTCTTGGATCCTAATAGCTATAGGCTTTGTAACCAATTATTTTCCTTGAATGTAAAGCCTAATGCAGACTTCTGTTTGGTAGTAGCAATTCTGAACAAATTCAGACTTCCTCCATAGCATTCCTAGCAATGGGCACATTCTATTTCAGCACATCAGATGCTTGAGAGTTCATTATATTTTAAGGCAACTCATTCCTTCTTGAATAGTGCCTCCTTAACATAGCAAGTATAATGGTTAGGTTATCTAGATGTGCCAGTTGTTTTGTTAAATACACACTCTATGTATATTCATCCATTATCAATTTTTATATGCATCCTAACACACACATTGGAATGTGCACGATCCATCTATGCTTGGGCCTCTTATATGCAGATGTTCTGGGAAACTTAATGGATACCAGTTTTTAGGTGAGGAAAAAGAGTACTCTATTGGAAAAAGATGAGTACAAGTTGCAAAGAAGTCAAGAGAAGTAAGCATAGTTGTGATGTGGTTTTGGAATATAGGTGAGTTTCAGTGGGGTGGAACCCGGAGCCGACGACCAAGAAAGAATTCTTGAGACATCTTTGGTGCAAAATGGTGGTTTATTAAAGCAAGGGAACGGGACCGTGGGCAGAAAGAGCACTGAAGGGTAGCTGACTATATACTATGGGGTTGGGGGAGGTAAAGAAGAGGGAGGTTTTGAAAGAACTTTCATATGTTAAAGAAGTCTCACGGGACACCGGAGGCCTTGCCATTGTCAAGTTAAGGTTGTTTACCCCTCTAGTAAGGCATGAACAGTAAGCTAGTTGGGAGCTTCCTGGAGGAACATTACACTCTGCTTGCTCAAGTATCTGGCTGCAGGTTATAAGGGCATTTAATTGTATCTACGTTCCCTTCTGGAAACTAGACCATTGATAGAAATGCTTTGATCTTGTAAATTGCTAAGACATTTGTAAACTAAGACTCAGGTTTGCAGGATTGTGATCGCTACAGGTTAACTATTTGTTTTTCCTTTCCTTAGCTTTAGGGCAGCCAGGAGTGCATGAGGAATGTCACGTAGATCCCTTGGCGGGGGGTGGAGGGAGTTGTGGGGTTTCTGCTTTGTCCTCAGCTTGCCTTCTGTTCCCTCATCAGTTGCGGGACCTGAAGGTCAGAGTGCATAGTGCTAGGTACAGCATGGGACTGTAATTGAACTGCCCAGACATAGCTCCTTGGCACTGCCCATTTGCCTTGGGAAAGAGAGAACTGTATGATAAAACTGAAAGATCTGTGTCACCAGAGATCCACACAACTATAATGAGGACTCATCTCCCAAAGAACAAGTTTGAAAAAGTGATATTATGTCCTGAACTGGCCAAAGTGATTATATATATTGAAGTCAAGGATAATTCAAAACCACCACATGGGCAGCTCAAGTTTTATATCTGCCACACAACTTACTTGTTTTCTAAAAATTAAAATGGCAGGCCTGCACAAGAAGATGTTTCAATAATGCCATCTATCAAGGCACGTCCTAGCTTCTGATGGGTAACTAAGAAAATTAGACTAGCCCAGTTGCCTGATATGGGTAGCACTGATGCAGAGTTGTGAGCAGAAGAAATTGACAAGACAGGGGTAGCCAGGACAGGCAGTAGAGCAAACTGCAGGTGTGAATTCTTGCCCACCATACCTTCAACAACTTTTGGAATCCAAGGAAAACAGATAAAAGAGGAAGCGCTGAGGTCCTAGCTCAGGGAAATTATTGTTACTTATCCAGCACAATCATGTACCAATTGTATGCATATGTATGTACACACACACCCACACACACACTTTTGTCATACCACTTCACTCTACTGCTCAAAATCTTGCAACAACTCCCAGTTTCATTTAGACTGAAAGCCAAGATTCTTCTGATATCCTACATAAGTTGACCCTACTTACTTCTTTGCCTTCTATCTGCTCTTCCCTCACTGATTCCACTCCGACCCTACCCCAAGTCTTTCCTCAAATGCTCCCTCCTTATTGAAGCCTATCTTAACTCCCTTCTTTAAAACTGCAGCTGCTCTACCCCAGCAACTGTCTCAAATCCCTATTATCCTGTTTTACGGTTTTTTGTTTTATTTTGTTTTTACTGTTGTAGTTACCACCTTCTAAGATACTTTATTGTTGGTTCTCTGCCTCTTCCTAGATTGTTAGCTCCTTGAGGGCAGAGATCTTGGTTCACTGACATCTCTGAGGAAACTGAACAGTGTCTGGCCAGACTTAAGTGTTCAGAAAAGCATTTGTTGTATACATGAATAAACTAGAGCTAATGGTGAATGATTTTCCCTTTTTGGTGGCCTTCTGGGATGTCATAAATTTTCTTAAAGTCCTTAAGTGATGGGAGGAACTGGAAACACCAGGCAAGCAGCTTCAGCCATGGTAGTGGCAGCCCTTAAAAATGAGAGCCCAGAAATTTCAGGGTAGGTGAGAGGTTGGCTCCAGGCAGCAGCTGATCTGGAAAGCAAAAATGCTTCAGGAAGAGAAAAGGCAGTCAAAGGAACTTGAGGGATGGGGGTGGGAGTGTGGAGCTTTGTTCAATTCACATGCAATAAAATTGACTTGTTTATTGTGTTTACTGTTTGTCTCACCCCATTAGAATTAAAGCTCTAAAAAGACTGGGATTTTTGCTGATTTTGTTCACTAATATAGTTCAGTACAAGAACTTTGTATTTTCAAATTGGTGCTTAATACATGTTTGCTAAATTAAGACAAATACTGGATCACCAAAGGAAATTACATTCCTGAATATTTTTTTGCTCTCATGTGTGAATATTGTAACCAAAAGAAGTTATCTCATCAAGTTACAGCCATATGCTAAAAAGGGGAAGAGTTTATCTCTCATTTTGATATTAGTGGCTTTGTTAGACAGAAGAGAAAAATGAGCAAAATTATAAAATGCTTAATTACTGGAGCTACCCAAGGTAGAATAATTTAGCAAAAATGCTCAGTACAAGAACAAGGACTGTCGTCTTAGTTTTTTTTTTTTTTTAATTACTTTAACTGTTACATATGAAGAAAGAGAAAAGAAAGAAAGGGAATCTGTCCAAGGCCATTAGAAGGGAAATAATAAGTAATTAATGGGGCCAAAAGGACATCATTAAGACTCTATATGCTACAGCCCACGATTCACCACAGCACATGAAAGCCCTGTTTGTCCATCTCTAAAAACTCAGAATAGCAAGGTTTCTGGTCTTAAAATGTTAAGCTCTTAAAAAAAAAAGTCTGACTACACACAATATAGGTAGCTCTTTAATTTATTATTATTTTAGGGAAAGTGAACACATGCATAAAGACTAGCCAAGAAGGGAAACCTTCCCGAGGTTAAGTGCCACCTGAGCAAGACTAGGGTAGATGCTGAGTTGAAAGACTACACTGGTTCTGGCTCTCACAGTTGTAGGGTCATGTCAGCTTAAGGTTGAAATTCTCACCCTCTGTAGATTGTTATGATGGAGGATGAAATGAAAGAAAAAGTTGCAGTCTTGGTGTTACACAGTAAGAAAATAATTACAACAGTCATAATCTTTATGTCTTTCGTGTATCTCTACATTGGCTATATGACTGAGAGCCTGGAGTATTCTAAAGGTGCAATATACCATAGAGACATTAAGACAGGAATAAAAAGATATACAGGGGTCAATGGATTGATAGTGATTAGCTGGAATGTATTTAGATAGTTTACTTAGTAGAGTAAGCCCTATGCTGAATAAGACTTTTGGACATCATTCTTACTTATATTTTGCAAAATAAAAGTAAAGTCTCACTCTCTATACACCACACACACACACACACACACACACACACACACGAACACACTCATTCCACTTCTAAAGTTAATATTATCCCAACAGGATTCTCCAGATTAAATTACAACATATTTAATTGGGGTACCCCTCAGTTCAGAGAAGCAGAAGAACCTGAGGAATTTGAATCTCTCATCCCTGAATGTAATATAGGAGGTGAATATCTGGAAGCACACAAAATAGCATTCCAGGTAATTCTGAGAACGGTCTTGGAGGGCTTAGTGTCTAAAGAAATAATTTAAGTGATTGTTATTAAAGAATTACTGATTAACACAAATACCTCTGTGCCCTGTAAGCCAACTACTTTCTCTGTATTGGTAGAGTGGAATAAATCAGACCTTATTTAGATATATGTGAAGTATCACATTTTGGGAAAATGTGTTAAAACAGTGCTCTGTTCATGTTGCCCTAAATTGCTATAAAGAGAGCCAGGACTTTCAAAGCTGGATTTGAGGGTTTGGTATTACAAGACCCAGATGGCTGAAGGGTCAAAGAGAAGACAGTATATATTTATCATGAGGCACTTTATCTGCTTGAAAATAGGAGCCCTTTATAAATCACAACAGTGTTTAAAAGGATAGTTTTAGAAATAAATTATCTGGAGGTGCTTGTTGTTGAGATACCATAATAGGTTTTGATTAAACTTTCTAAAAGCATTAACAAGAAGGCTCCAAAATGCTGGTCTGTCTAGATGACTGTAGCAGAGATTGGTTAGGTTTTTATCAATCTCTTTTTATTTTCCTTCCTGGAAAGGTTATTACACAACTAGACTACATTCTTCTGCCTCCCTTGCAGTAAGGTATGGCTATGTGGCTGAGTTTTAATTCACAGAATGAGAATGGACATAGTATTTTCCACATCCGACCCTGGTGGGAGCACACCTCCCATGTGATTCTCTGTACTCCCCTTCTCACCCCATGAGATGCTGAAGATCCAACAAAAAACATTGACATCAAGGACATGGCAGAGGCACAGTTGGGAGGAGCTGGGATGCTGAAATCATTGCATGTAAGATCACCCACCACAATTAAATGTTATGTGAGCTAAAAAGTAGGCAGCTAATAGGTTAGGTCTCTGATTTTTGTAAAAATTATGTGTTTAAAAAGGCAAAAGAAACTAGAAGGATGCCTATAAAAATTCTGATGGACAATTGTCACCGACAAGTTTGGGAAACCTATATGGGGTGTTATTCAAAGAGTACAGTGACCTTCTCTATCATATGATTGTATGGTGCCAAGTTGGGCAAGGTGAGGCAGTGTTGGTCCAATTGTGACTCTAGAAAAGTCTATAATATCTCAAGTTAGAAAGCCCAAGTTTTCCAAGTAGAGAAGATGACCATTATCTCTAGGGAAATTACAATTTTGTTCCTGAGTTTAGCATAAACTACACTGATGTAGTGAATATTTAACTGGTTTTTACTATTCAGCATTTAAGTACCTTTCTATTATTATATGTCATGATATCTCTGAGATTAAACTACAACATATTTAATCTTTACAAAAGGGCAAAGTAAGTGGACCTTTTCGTCTCTCCCGTTCTCTGTAGTTGCATTTTGCAAAGGGCCACCTGCATCCTTCTTCGTACATGCTCTGAACTGGACTATGTCAGTATTAGTGAAACAGGTTCTAACTTACATCTCTCAGCAATTTATGAAAATCTCCATGCCACTCATGTCCTATCAAGTGGCTACTTGACATTTTGTTTTTGCAGTATGCTTTACGGAAAATAGAAATGCAAATATATGTGCTAAATGAATCATTATTTATCAGACTCCAGAAGTAGAAGAATTTAGAGTAAGTGACATTCAAATATTTTACTGTCCTATAAACTGTTTTTTCATAATGTAAAATGGATTAACTGTCTCTGAATTCTGAATGAATTAACAAGAATGCACAAGAAGTGTTTCCTCCATGCCCTAAGACATGAGAAATCATATATATTCATTTATAAAATAACACATTCAAAGCAGAGGGAAAAAAGGTATGTTTCTATTTGCCCCATTAACATGATTTATTTCTTCACTATGGAATTCTTTACAAGGACATATTTATTATTTTTTTAATCAGAAAAAAAGCAAGTCAAGCGTATCTTCTCTAGAATCACAGGCATAGAGTGTTATACTAGGTTAGAGTGAAATGACAATTTAAGAGTCCATGTTGAATTCTCTGAATCAAAATCCAAATGCAGGTCAACACTTAAAATCCATGCCACTTTACTATCGTGCAGGAATTTTCAACCCGATTTAGAAATTTTATCCTACCAAGCTAAAAGATGTTGCATTGGAGAATCTCCAAATAAACCTGTAATTAATGTTCCCGGAAATACAGATGCTTTATTTAGTGGGGTCTAACACAAACAAACAAACAAATACATCTTTTTTTTTTTAATCAATCCATAAAATTGTAATATATTCCTGGAACATGTATTTTATGAAAATAGTCAATATCAAAGAGTGTGCAAAGGTACATGCCGTTACCATAATATTTTAGACATTTTAGAGCACATATCATCATGTAAGGGTAACTACACCAACAGTATTTCAGTGGTATACTGATGTTAAAGACTCACGCAAGTGCATTCAAATTAATGCTTACTGAAGTTTCACTTTGGAGGGGTAGTTCATAAGAAGTCTTAGAATCAAAGCACGGATAGGGCAACGAGAGAGACCCAACTATAGTTCCCCTCCCACCTTCACCTCTTCTCCAAATTAATTCCCTGAATGGCTTCTTTTCAGGCTCTCATTTGTTTCTCTTTTTTTCACTTGAGATTAGAAGAATCTTTACCACAATGGTTTTCAATAATTAAAAAGCTTATCTTTCTGAAGCATATGAAGGCACCTCTTCCCTTGCTTAAATATGAATCTCATGATTAAACCTGTCAATAGTCTGAGCTAAAGTCCATATATTCACATGCCTTTATTTTTCGTACTTTGCTGGTTAAATTCTAGGAGCAGAATTGAGAACCTTTATAAAAATAAAAATAATTTCTGAATTTAAAATGATTAATCACTAAGGAGAAAAGGCTATCCCCTAAAATAATATAGCATGATAATTTAAATTCCGACAGTATATTGGAGATATTTTTCATTCATTCGGCATCCTCGGATCTGGTACACTAAAATGCTATACCTAGTTCATGCCAACAGCTTGCTATGAAAGAATTAAAGGAATCAAAATATATTAGGTTTCATCCAGGAAAACAATGTATTGTTTAGAGCATGTCCTTCAGCATTACCTGATTCTCCTTTTGGTTTTGGTTTTGGTTTTCATTATCTTTGAGCTATTTTACAACTGTGTAAGTTGTAAAATGAGACAAAACAAAATCTCATGGTATACAGATAATTATTGCCCATAGAAATTCAGTTTGGCTAGTGAAATGCAAGTGATGATTGCTCTGTGGACATGAATCATTTTTGCTGTTTTGCATTTATTTGTAAATTCACTTCAACATCTTTACCTGAATATAGAAGTGTGGTACTTTCAATTCAGTTTTGTAGTATCTTACTGGATCCTTCATGAACAGAGTTAAATAAAATCATTGACGCATGGGCTATTTTTTGCTATTTGTGTGTCACAGATTCTTTTTGAATATCTTTCATCTTTTTATGAATCTGAATTGCAAGTCGCAATAATTTACCATAGAATGTGTTCTATAGAATATATCCCAATACATGGCCATCATTGAAGGACAGTGTGGGTCTTGTATATTTACTAGATCCAACATTTCTGTGGAGCATATATTCTGTAAGGGAAAGAGTTATCTTGAAAGAGTTTTATTTATTTTTTTAAAGATATTATTTATTCATTTGACAGAGAGAGAGCACAAACAGGGAGAGCAGCAGGCAGAGGGAGAGGGAGAAGCAGGGAGCCCCATGTGGGACTCGATCCCAGGACCCTGAGATCATGACCTGAGCTGAAGGTAGACGCTTAACAAACTGAGCCACCCAGGCACATGAAAGAGTTTTATTTTAACTCAAGAGCAGAATATCCAAAAATCGCCAAAACAGTCTTCATAGCATTTAATGAGAACTTTGTGTTCTTTTCTACAACTATGTATTAAAGTATTCTCTCCTTTCAGTACAATGAATTCTCTGAAAACGTTTATTTCCTGAGGCAGAAATCCTAAAGAGAGTTATTGAACCTACAGAGACCATTGTTTACCATCTTACACTTCTAGGTAGAGATGCATTTTTCCAGAATTGTATTGGGTTAATACTAAGTTGTGTGTTTTTTGGGGAAAAAAAAAAAACACACATCAATAGCTTCACATTCCTATAGAAGTTATTAAGTGTATGTGAAAAGTGTCTACAAGTCTACTTCAGAAATAGAGATTTCTATATCATTACTTGATGAAGATTTTAATAAATTGCTGAAGTTATAGTGCTGTTAATTATTAAGTTTGAGAGTAGCAAATGTAGAGGGCTTTATGTTTTGTCATTCAGTGAATCTCAAAATTCATTCAACAAAATAAATGCATGATCTTTATATTTGTTGACAGAAAGATGTTTTTAACAATATAGAGAGTGCTTTCCTATAGCTTTTGTATTCTAAGTACACCTGCACTCCATAGGGTGCAAAAATCAGCCTTTTTCTAGACAGTTTGTGAAAAGTTTTTTCTCTCTAAATAACTATACATTACTAAAGTTGTCACATGTAACCCACCAAGTATTCAATGTTTCATAAATATTTATGTAATCTAAATTAATACATACTATACACTATTAGGCATCATAAAATGTTTTTTTTTTATGAAACCAATATAAGATTAAGGAAAAAGTCCTGAGGTATTAGTTTATTGAGCACCTAAATTGTGTCTGGACCTGAATTAGAAGTGAATGACACAAAATAAAATAATCATGACTTTCACTTAACAGAATCTGAAGTCTATACCTTCTAGTGGGGAGAATTAAAAGTGCACAAACAGTATAATACAATAAGATACAGGTTTGTGTAAATGTACATATGTGTGTATTGGGAGCACATGTGCGTGTGTGCATGTGCATCAGAGAGAGAGAGAGAGAGAGACAAAGAGAAAGTGCTTAAAATGTTGATACAGCCCAGGAGAGTGACCTCATCTTGTCCTAGAAGTTTGGAGGAAGTTTCCCAAAAGGAGAGAGTCTCAAATGGAGACTTTGAATTTGTTTGTGAGGCATGAAAGGATGGATGCTACAAGCATTATGAATACTACAAGCATTTTCCCCCCTGGAAGTAGGAGGGAAAATATCACACAGGTACACAGATATGGGAATGTGATGGCCAACAAGGCAACTGGACCTGGAGGCAGAGGACAGATCATGAAAAAATCATAAAGGCATAGGGATTTTATCTTATGGTTAATGGGGTAGAATGGACTGTTTCTTTTCCAAACACAGCAACTTAGGGAAATCTCTTCAAAATATGTCCCACATCCTGGGATCTGACCAGTTCCCACCACTGGAATCCTTTTCAAATCACTCTTTTTCACCTGGATGACCACAATGGTTCACTCACTGGTCTTCCTGCTTCTACTTTTGTGCCCTTAAAAGTCAGTTCTCCACACAGAACCACCAATGTCCTTGGCAGACTTGTTTTAGAATAGGTCATTCTTCTCAAAAACCTGCAATGGCTTCTCCTTTCTTAACACACAGTCAGCTAGAATTTCACAACAGGACTTACCAACCTTCCTAAATTATCAGGCCTCTAGTTGCCTTCCCCAAACTTATTTATTCCTGCTTTTCCCCATACTCACTCTGATCCAACTGCGGTGACCCTATGCCATTCCCCTGACATCTAAAGACAGCTTCCACCCAAAGCTTTGATCCTGGCTGTCCCCCTGCCTGGAATGGTCTTTGGCTAGACATCTTCCTGGTTCATTCAGACTCCTTATTTTTGTTTTTGTTTGTTTGTTTGTTTGTTTTAAATCAGTATTGATTTAAGGAGTTTCATAGCAGTTCTGTGTGATGATTTCAAAGAACAAGATAAAATATATCACTGAGCAGTCTTTTTTTTTTTTTTTTCATGCGGACACAAGGAAATAAAAGCCACTTTTAGGAAATGAAAAAAAAACAAGGTGTAGGATATTCAGCATGTATGTATCCCACCTCCAAATTGAAAATCATATTGCCAGTTGTCCAGAATGGCTCAGATTTAAAATTTGTGCTATGAAATTGTGCAAATATGTTCTGTGAAGGATTGGAGAAAACCAGTGCACTACTATAGTATTTAGCTTCCTAAATTAGCTCTACCCACAGATAGGCAACACATTTGAGGTTAGCCTCACTTAGCTATAAACCCCACCAAGAGAAGTTTTTAGTTTTTAAGTTTTACAGTTTGATTTAAAAACAAAACACAAATTTCAGACTCTCCTCAGAGTCCGTCTCTGACTACCTTTTTTAGAACAACAGTCACTTGGGTGCTCTTGATCCCCTTAATTTTTTGTATTGTTTATTCTATTTTTCATTACCTAAAATATTTGATATATATAGTATATCTATAATGTCTACAATTTAAAAATATATTATATATCTTCCCCTGTAGAAAGTACTGTGAGGTTTGATATGTTAATTTTATCGCTCAAATCCAAACACATAGAAAAATGATTGATGCATAGTAGGTGCTCAATAAATACTTTGCTGAATGAATAAGATGGATTTGATTCATGATTCTATTATGTGAATGTTTGTTTATTTGAATATTGACATATATATACACCCCAAAATTAAATAATCACAATTCAAACACCATTTCCTTCTTTTTTTTTTAAGATTTATTTATTTGAGAGAGAGAGAGAGAGAGAAAAAGCATGGGGGCGTGGGGAGCAGAGGGAGAGAGATTCTCAAACAGACTCCATGCTGAGTGTGGAGCCCAAAACAGGGCTCAATCTCACGACCCTGAGATTACAACCTGAGCCGAAATCAAGAGTCTGATGCTCAACTGACTGTGCCACCCAGGTGCCCCAGATATCATTTCCTTTTATTAAAACATATCTTACTTCATATTATGTTTTTAATATTATGCTTTTAAAAACACAAAGGGATTTTGTTAGTTATAAGCAATATGCATAAGGAAAGTAATCAATATTTTCCTGGTTGATACTGCTTTTACTGACCTCTTACAGGGATGGACTTTCATGTTTTGAATATTAACACTCGCTGAGTAATAGACAAGCAGAGATGTATCAGAAATGGATAAATTTCTTCATAAACCATTAGAAATGGATGAAATTTCCTTTGTAAATCTATTCATCAAATTTTTTGCTTTTAAAAGACTTAGGGTGTGATATTAGCATAGAACATTTTGTTAAAACACAGTAAATAGGGCACCTGGGTGGCTCAGATGGCTAAGCGTCTGCCTTCAGCTCAGGTCACGATTCCAGGGTCCTGGGATCAAGTCCCGCATCAGGCTCCCTGCTCTGTGGAGAGCCTGCTTCTCCCTCTGCCTCTGCCTCTCTCTCTCTCTCTCTCTGTCTCTCATGAATAAATAAATTAAGAAAATCTTTAAAAAAAACCCCACAGTAAGTAGTTTTGTTTTCTCCATTATAAAGTAATAATTAATAATAATGGGACCAGTCTTTGAAGTAGTTCACTGGGTGATATTTACTCAGAGCACGTCTCAATGATACTAAATGATATATTTGGAAAATTGAATGTCTGAACTTCAAAGATGAATAATAATTTTACTTTCTTCTCCCTGGTGTTGTGGCTTGTTTTATATCATTGCTGTTATTTTCCCCCATATTCTGATCAATTACCCTCTCAGGTGAATTGTGCACCAGGTTTACCTTTGCTTTGACTGTACACTGTCAAAGATTTTGTTTCTGTTTAATATAATGTGTAGTTGTTTCTACAGATACCGGCTTGTTACAGTTTTTATTGTCTATTTATTAATAAAATGTTGTAATCAACTACAACTTTCAAATATCAGTACTTTTTTCATCCTTTTTTTCGTTAATACATTAATGGCTGACCTGAAGTGGATTTAGATGAAATTCAATAAGATACATCAAGTTCTTAACCTTAATATGTAATTAATGTTTACAACAGATAATTCCCAAAATGGAAATCATCACCTACATTTGTAATCAGAGTATTTCCAGCAAAGTTTCAAAATTATAAAACATAAAGTTCTATAAAAATGTTTCTATTTTGGTTTTATATATGAAAAATTTAACGATAATAATTAAGACTCATGGAGCGTTTTCTGTGTTACACTGTGCTTGGTACTTCACTTAATTCCCATTTTGCAGATAATAAAATCAAGATGGAGTTAAGTAGCTAGACTAAGACCAAATAACTTGTTAGTAGGACAATCTTGATATGAACCCTCTTGTGAACTTTGGCAGTATGATTTCAAAACCTGAGGTCTTAACCACAAACTCACCAGCCCGTGGCCTATAGACGGTGTCATGAACCAACCAGGAGCTGACCCTTTATGGGTATTTAAGGAAGAAAAACAGGAGAGTCACAGTAGCTTCTGAAAATATGTACTTTTCCCTGATGATCACCAGTGTCCTTTAAAGATATCCAATGGCTATTGGAAATAGTGTATGTCAAATATCAGGCACAGGGTATTCGAGATAGATTAATTTCAGAGTTAACTTAAGGAAGCAAGACCAAAACTGATATAATGACTTATACTATCATTATCTGTTAAATGGAAAATTTTATATAGTCTCTCCATGCCACTGTTAATTTCTTCCATCTACTTTAAACGGAGCAGTAAAAGTGCTCTTTAAGGGGTGCATCTGGGTGGCTCAGTCAGTTAAGCTACCGAGTCTTGGTTTCCGTTCAGGTCATGATCTCAGGGTCCTGGGATAAAGCCCCACCTTGGGCTCCCTGCTCAGCGGGCAGTCTGCTTCTCCCTCTCCCTCTGCCCCTCCCCCTGTTCATGCTCTTTCTCCCAAATAAAAAAAAAAAGTAAGATCTTTAACAATTATTCCTTCAATGTCTTCTTACTGCACTTAGGTTAAATATGCATTTCTTAACCTACAACACAAAGGCCTACCTACACTTATTCCTGCTGCTGGCTTCCTTCCTGCACTTTGGCACTCTGGCCTTCTTTCAATATACCAATATTTGAGCCTGATACTCTTTCTTCCTGGTCCACTTCTTACTTTCTGCTAACTTCTACTCAACATGCAAATTTAACTTTAAATGTGGAGCTTAATCTGAGTAGATTTCATGAACTATCTTTTCTCAGAAAGATTAGATCTCATAGTCTCCCACAGTACCTTTTTTCTTACAGAGAACTTATCAGGATTTGTAAGTATGTGTTTATTTGTATGTTTCTTGTTTAATTTATATCTCCCTTTCAAACATATAAGCTCATGCAGGCATAGTCTTGACTGTAAGCTCATAGAACTCACCATACTGCATACATCGACAAGTACAAATCCTTAGTAGGTGTTAAATAATATATATTCAATATTTAAATGGTGGAAGTTTAATATTTTAAGCACTCTAAACCTTTAGTATCATCTTTTGTTTATATTATATGTCTTTCTAACCTTGGTCTGCATGCACTGGTAAATAGAATCATTGAATACACCATAACTTCTCTCTTACGATTCATAATCTGTACTGCAATATGGTACTAAAATTAGTTTTTAAGCAATTAACAAAGAGGATATTTTAACCATTCCCGTGTTGACTAGAAATACTGTCCCAACCTCATCAGTATCATCTGGGAGTTTGTTAGAGACAACAAGCTTGGGATCCACACAAAACCTACTGAATCAGTCTCTAGGAGTGATGACTAGATTCTGTATTTTAACTGAGCTCTTTGGATGGATCCTATGAACACTAATGTTTGAGAAGTACTGCTCTAAACAAATTTATGTTTTTATGAGCCTACTTATTCACGTGCATTTATTAATTAAGCCATGCCTGTAATGTCAAGTCATGGCCCATAAGCTTCAGAATGTACTATAGAAGATAACTTTTCAATGAATTAAAGAACAGGAGCATTTTATTATCTGGCCTCTATCCATACCAAAATGAATGAGGGAACCAGTAAAACATAGGAGAAACATAATTATTTTGCTTAATTTCCTCATGTTGCCAGTTGATAGCACCTTTATCATTTCTACATGAGCTCCATCATGTGGCTGAGCTTTGATTTTTTTTTTCCTTCTAGTAGTTATACAGATGATTAAATCATGAATAGAAAAATTAATGCTTTTTCAGAGTTCTGTTGCTGAGAGCGATTCATAATCATGCTTCCTTTGTTGTTTTTAGTTGTTTCTGTTAATTTTTTGCCATTATGATTTTAAAAATTGAAAACAAGATGGATAATTGGTGCTAGAAATGTAGGACTAATGGTTCTTTAGTGTCATGACCTTACACTCCCAACTGGGTTCTAGAAAAGTCATATTACAATTCCTGTAATCACTGTGCTTTGAAATTGAAGGTTTCCCAAATGAATGTCTTTTTTTAATGAGATAAATGACTTCTTTCTGCCTACCCACCTAACTTATATCAGGGAAAAAACAAATAAAAAGGGTGTGTAAGAGTTTTGTATTCTTTTGTGAAATGGTCAGTTAGATGTAACCATAGGAGGGAGAAGAGAGGTTCTAAAAAACCCACATCAGGTTATTATACTCATAGATCTAGAAACAGGAGGCCTGGCACATCATGCAGGACCACGTAAAGAAACCACCAGGGTGGGCAGGAAGCAGAAGACAGGATCTGGGGGAGAGCTAGGGCTACAGCCTTTATTGGGCTTCCACAGAAAAGGTAAGGCAGGACAGGGTAAACATATTAAGACTGGCTAGTTTGAATAACTGTGGAAGGCTTTAGGTTATGGGGGTGGTCCCTACTTGTCCAGCACCTAGTCCTGGGATGAATGAGGTAGAGAAATACCGTTTCCTGGGGTGAAAGTACTTTGTATATCAAAGGCATGCTCTTGGCTGGGTACTTTTTCATCTCCAAGAATTAGCTAGCTTAGAGAGGGGCAGTCCTTCCTCGGATAGAAAGGATTTTTCAAATGTCAAAACATCGTAATATACAGAAAATTTAAAATATTTCTAATACATTGCATGTATGTGTGTATACCAGCACCAATGTTTTTGCGTGACACTCAATCACAGAAATAATATAAAAGGACTCCAGGGCGCCTGGGTGGCTCAGTTGGTTAAGCGACTGCCTTCGGCTCAGGTCATGATCCTGGAGTCCCAGGATTGAGTCCCACATCAGGCTCCCTGCTCAGCAGGGAGTCTGCTTCTCCCTCTGACCCTCCCCCCCTCATGCTCTCTCTCTCTCATTCTCTCTCTCTCTCTCAAATAAATAAATAAAATCTTTAAAAATATATATATATAAAAGGACTCCAGCATATGCCAAAAAAGAAATGACCACAACCAATCATACAATTGATTTTTGATATCAAAATAGTATGAAAGTGGGAGCACCTGGGTGGCTCAGTCGGTTAAGTATCTGCCTTCAGCTCAGGTCATGATCCCAGAGTCCTGGGATCAAGCCCTGCTTCAGGCTCCCTGCTCAGCAGGGATTCTGCTTTTCCCTCTGTCCCTCAGGCCCCCGCTCCCCTCCAAACTCATGTTCTCTCTCTCTCAAATAAATATTTTTTAAAAATAGTATGGAAGCATATATGATGGAATTTATTCAAAAATATTTTTCAAAGGAAAAGGAATAAATCTAAACATATGAAGCACCAGTTATATAAACATAAGACAGTTATATAAATATAAGACAGTTTCTGCCATCAATTTGTTCTAAATTCATTTAAAAAGTTCAAAATTTACTATAAATCACGATACAAATGTGTGTTAGAGTGAGGATTTTGAACGTCTCCAGTCCACAAAACTTTTAATAGGTTTATAGATCTCATTAACCACTTAACCAAAACACTCACACCTCAATTGCTCCTTATCCTCTATATCTCATTCCTGTTCCAGTCTTCATGTGAAAATATCACCATAATTAGAGAAATGGTGCTTCATTGATGACACACAAGAGAAGTATTGTCAGCAAATATCTATAGTGAAACTTTAGTTAATGAAAGAAAGAAAGAAATAGAAACCATAAATTTGAAAAGACCACAGAATCATTCTCCATTGGCAAGGTATTTTCTGTATCTATATTTAAATATCATTTTATTATCTATTGCAGAAATAAATTATGAAACAAGCTAAATTCTATAATTCTATCTTAAACATATATATTTCCATTTTATCACAAAATGAAAGCTTTTGTGATGTTCTTCAGGTTTCCATAACGCCTTTAACACAGCTTTGCTTACCATTGTATGCTAGAAAAATGATTTTAAAATCAAATAGGTAGGGGCGCCTGGGTGGCTCAGTCGTTAAGCGTCTGCCTTCGGCTCGGGTCATGATCCTGGGGTCCTGGGGTCCTGGGATCGAGTCCCACGTCGGGCTTCCTGCTCAGCGGGGAGCCTGCTTCTCCCTCTCCCACTCCCTCTGCTTGTGTTCCTTCTCTCACTGTCTCTCTCTGTCAAATAAATAAATTCTTAAAAAAAAAATCAAATAGGTAATTCATCAGTGTTACACAATTCATAGCACATACCCTCCCCAATGTCTATCACCCAGCCACCCCATCCCTGTACCTCTGAAACAAATAATACATTATATGTTAAAAAAAAAAAAAGAAGATAGCAGGAAGGGAAAAATGAAGGCGGGGAAATTGGAGGGGGAGACAAACCATGAGAGACTATGGAGTCTGAGAAACAAACTGAGGGTTCTAGAGGGGAGGGGGGTGGGGGGATGGGTTAGCCTGGTGATGGGTATTAAAGAGGGCACGTTCTGCATGGAGCACTGGGTGTTATACACAAACAATGAATCATGGAACACTCCATCAAAAACTAATGATGTAATGTATGGTGATTAACATAAGACAATAAAATAAAATTTTAAAAAAGTCAAATAGGTAGATTTCATTTCTCTTGCCTTTGAAGGCTGATGGCTGCATGGATAATTAACAGTTCATAAATGAAGTAAAAAAAAAAGAATAATTTAAAATTTCTAAAAGATTATCATGTAGGAAAAAAACTAAAATTATATATGTATTGCTAACCTGAAAATAAAGAGCCACAATGAGAGGAAAAGGAGAGTGGCAATTATATGTGTTAAGAAAAGAAAAAAAAAAGCTAAACTACTTCTTGTGATCAGGATGTTCATTCTCCAGCTGACTTCTCAAGCAACTGCTTGAAACAATTGCTGTTTTGCCTTGTCTGCAGGTCGTGGCCCAGTTCAAACAAAGATGGTTGAGGCAGTTTCTCTGCCATGGCCTCTTCAGCTTCATATTAAAATGGTTCTAAAAATATAAATAAAATGAAATAAAATAAAATAAAATAAAATGGTTCTAATCACATCAATTTTTCACAGAATATGTAAATAATCTGTATATGTAAAATATAAATGTTATAATCTTCTCTTAATACCATCTGCCAAGAAAAAGAAGTAGTCACAATATTTCGTCTGCCTGCGGTTCCCTCACATTTCTTCCTGCTGTAACTCCTTAGGTCTCTTTGTTTTCCATTAATTATGAGACTCCTATCAGAGATTCATATTCTTACCTTTTGTCTTTCTACAAACTCTTAAGTAAAAACATGAAGTATTTATAAGTCTCAAGGTACCAAAAATAAATAATATAGAAAAAGCAACTGTCGGCACGCTGAAAAATTTCATATCTTTATGTGAATCCATTTGTAAATTCTTTCAACTGCAACCATCATTGGACATTATATTAAAATATAAGCTATTAGATTGCCAGATTGGTTAATATACTTAACATCAGTGACTTAAAATGCTCTCCAATAATATGCCCCTAGAATTCTTAAAAAGAATACTCTATAATCTAGTACATTTTATCAGGTAAATACTATAAGAATAACATTTCTAAAATGCACTCCTTATAAAAGTAAAAATATTCCTCTTAAAGACTATTTTTTAGCAAGAGGTCTTCAAATGCAAGTTAATTTCTAAGTCATGTCGTACATATATGACATATAACAGTTTAAACATTTAAATACTACACATGTCTACTTTTTAGAAGTGTGCTGCAAAAATAAACTAAAAGACATTTACCAGTCTCAACAAGAGCAAAAAGGGAATTAAAATATATACTATAATTATTTTGTAACAGCAACACATTATAGGTTTTAATTGTGGTTGTGAACTTATAGTTTATTTGATAAATAAGAAATTTCCTTACATTTTTTAGCATAGTTTAGCAAAAGAAAAACATGTAAAATAACTCAAAGAAGTTAACAAAATTTAGATGAGAAATTGAATGTGCCCAGAATAAAGTGGGACTTAAAGAGTAATAAATAAGAAATAGGGATGCCTGGGTTTCTCATTGGGTTAAGCGTCTGCCTTCGGCTCAGGTCATGATCCCAGGGTCCTGGGATCGAGCCCCACATCGGGCTCCCTGCTCAGCAGGGAGGCTGCCTCTCCCTCTCCATTGGCCTCTCACCCAGCTCATGCTCTCTCTCACTGTCTCTCGCTCTCTCAAATAAATAAAATCTTTAAAAAAATGAAATAATTAAATATTTGTTGCAGCATTATAGAGCATATATTCACTGTTTGCTCTTTTGCAAGGATATTCATCAGTCAACTTATATATAAATTGATTATATTATTATTGCACTCAGAATAGTTTTAACCTATCGGCATCTAAATACTAATACAATTTAACATGCAGTATATAAAATAATTGATATAAAATTAATTATCATAGTAGTAACATACAAAAACCTTAATACAGATGTAGTATTCCCATATGTACTGGAGAATAAATTATGGATTGGTTTGCCATATTGCAAAAATCTGCACTATTATCAAAATTAAGAAATCAGAACAAGTAAATTGCTACATTAACCTTTTAGAATTACAATTTAATTATTCTCTACACACCAGTTCACATTTATGCAAGTTTTTCTTCTGAATTAATAAGTCATTTCATTTAATTGCTCAAATGGTGTTCAAAGTTCTGATTTTTACAAGCACACTAGTATCAGTTTATTTTGGGAAAATTAATATTTTAAAAATTCTTCTTTTCTAAAAAAGCTACAAGTCATTTGCCAAAAATCACTGACAGAGCTAAAGATAAATGCATTATGGTGTTTTACAATTTTTCCTGGGAATTAAATATATATTACAGACATGAGTTACCCCATGTATAAGAATTATGCTCTCTAGCCTTAAATTCCATACTATTTTAATCAAATATTTAGATAAAATTATTTATTCAGTCATCCCTTGTAATATTATGGTCCTATATCACATACCAGGAATAAATAGCCTCTCTTTGAACTCTTCATGTTTTGTCACTTTTTTCCACTTAGGTTTTTTTTTTTTAATTTTATTATGTTATGTTAATCACCATACATTACATCATTAGTTTTTGATGTAGTGTTCCATGATTCATTGTTTGCGTATAACACCCAGTGCTCCATGCAGAACGTGCCCTCTTTAATACCCATCACCAGGCTAACCCATCCTCCCACCCCCTCCCCTCTAGAACCCTCAGTTTGTTTCTCAGACTCCATAGTCTCTCATGGTTCATCTCCCCCTCCGATTCCCCCACGTCATTTTTCCCTTCCTACTATCTTCTTCTTCTTCTTTTTTTTTAACATATAATGTATTATTTGTTTCAGAGGTACAGGTATGTGATTCAACAGTCTTACACAATTCACAGTGCTCACCATAGCACATACCCTCCCAATGTCTATCACCTAGCCACCCCATCCCTCCCACCCCCCACCACTCCAGCAACCCTCAGTTTGTTTCCTGAGATTAAGAATTGTATCATATGTTCTCACTGATATGAGGAATTCTTAATCCACTTAGGTTTTATAGTAATTACTAAAAAATTAATGGACACACCAGTCCTTTGCAACTTGACTACATTGCCAATAAAGCTTGACCCTCAAAAAGACTTACTGCTTGATTACTGGCTCCAATTTATGTTTTCATTGTTCATGAATCACACACACACACACACACACACACACAGATATGAAATTAAGAGAAACAACCTTCTTCCAACTGTTACAGTTGCTTCCAGTTCCTTCCATCTGTGGTACCCACCCAGATTGTAGTGGAAGGTATGTTTGGGGTAGAGTTAGACTTACCTGAGTTTGAATCCAACTCCTGTAAGTATTAACTTGGGGATCTTAGGTAAATCATTATCTTCCTTAAGATCCCATTTCTTCATTATAAAATACAGATTGGGGTGCCTGGGTGGCTCAGTTGGTTGAGCATCCAACTCTTGATTTCAGCTCAGGTCATGATCTCACTATCCTGGGATGGAGCCCCACATGGGGTTCCGTGTTCTGTGGGGAGTCTGCTTGAGGATTCTTTCACTCTCTCCCTCTGCCCCTCGCCCTGCTCACGTGCACTCTCTCTCAAATAAATAAATAAATCTTAAAAAATAATTTAAAAAATATAAATAAAATTCAGATTAGAATAGTCCCCTTCATAGAATCATTATAAATTTGAGCTTGATTCACTTGAGAGCCTTTTGTCCTTGAGGTGTTTCCTATGGAATACCCAAGGCTTTCTTATGATTTCCATAAGTTTTGGGGAGCTTTTATTACTTCTACCTCTAGGAATCTCACTGCATACAAGTTATTCTCTTCTTCTTGACAGATTTTAAAACAATTCTTTATTCTCACTTCCATATTATTTGACAAATATTTTTATTCGATTTAAAAAATATAAAGATAACCTTAGTATGGTATTTTGTAATTTAATTTTGAACACCATATAAAATGTGCATAAGTGACTTCATAAAAAGGTGGGAGGTTACAATCCTTCTTAAAAATCTTTGAGTGCTCAAATATCACATTAATTTACTCTATAAGCCTTATGCTTCTGTTATTGTTCATCAGCTTGTTTTTAATCTCCTTTCTTCTCTTTTGTCTTTCATCCTACCAGACATTTTTATTTCCTAAGCAGGCAGCTATTTATTTTGTGTGTGCTTACCTATGCATGTATTTATCTTTGTATGAATTTATTCAATTCCTTCTAATCTATAACCTCAGCGCCAACATTCCTACCAGCAGGTATTTTCTGGACTAAACCAAGACACCTTGTTCATTAAAATAACCTTTGGTGCCAAATGTTACAGGATAGATTTTGCAGTATTCCTACTGAATACATAAGACATAATTAAGATCATTATAGCAATATGTGGCATATAGTCATTATTCAAAGCAAGTTATCCCTCTTCTCATTTATAAATAAACCATAAAATCTATATAAATAAACCAGAGAATAGATGAAATAACGTATTTCCTAGGGATGAACTCATTCACAGATCACACTTTTTTTTTGGCCAGTAAATACTCAAGGGCTACAAACCATTTGTACTCAGTGAGCTGCGATTGCACATAAACATAACTCTATGAAGTTACTTCAAAAACAAATATAGTAAGTTTATTCTCTAAAACCAATGAAAATAAAAACACTAATTGATTTGAAAGATAGACTGAAGATGACTTCCGATTTCCCCATTTCCTAGTATTGTACCTTTGTACAATCCCCTCCCCTTGGTTAAAAATGAGATCCATGACTTGCTTCTAACTACAGAATATAACAAAGGTGATTGCATTTTTTAAGATCATAACTTCTCTCTTACTAATGGACTCTGTTGACTCTCACTCTTGCTGGCATTGATGAAATAAGCTGGGCTATGGAGAGTTCAAGTGACAAACAATGGAATGTGGTTTGCAGCTAACAGCAAGCAAGGGACTAAGAATCTCAGAATGATAGTCTTTGAGGGTCTGAATCTTGTCAACAGCCATATGAACTTGGAAATGGATCTTTTCTCAGCCAAACCTCAGATGAGATCACAGCCAACACCTCCTTGATTGCAAATTTGTGAGAACTTGGTGGGGAAAACCCAGTTAAATCATGCCCAGATTCTTGACCTACTGAAACCGAGAAAATAAACTTGTGCTGTTTTAAGCTGCTAAATTAATGGTAATATTCTTATGTAGCAAAAATGAGATTCACAGTATTTTAGTAACAAAATAAGTATTTTAAAAATATTTTAGTGTGAAAAATTTCAAACATATATACAAAAGTCAAAACAATTATACAATGAATGCCCATATAAATACCTCAGCAATGCTCTCATCAACAGTCATGACTAACATAGATTATGGAGAATAACATACTATGAGAAGCCAAAAAAAAAAAAATAGATGGCAGAGCTAATTAAATGTATACTTACAGTTTTTAAATAACCCAGTATTTCCTAACACATTTTAAATTACTCAATTTTATTAATTTCCATGAATATTTTTCTCTCAAAAGGATAAGTTATTATTAGTAAATTATTGAAAAATTAACAAAAATATTCCTAAGATTTACAAATGCTGTTTGACACATACTTTGGTAAGAAGAATATTAGAATCAATTATTATCTTTGGAGAAAATTAAAATTCTACATTTTTTTCTGAAGAGAAAATTTTTGCCAGCATGGATTTCATTTCGTATTGAAAAGACAGAAGCAAACTGGTGATATTTCGCAATTATCAAAGTTGTTTATGAATAATTAACATTGGGAATACTGAATAGATATCAGATATCTTACGGTCATGAACGATATAAGAATGTAATGCAATCACAATCCTCATGTCCTTCTGATTTCTTTTCCTCTAAGTTTGATTTCTTTAGAAACCATGATTTTAAGAGAAGATGGTAGCATAATAAATGGATGCATAGATTTTGCTCTTAATAATGCAAGTTTAAGTCTAGCATATTGTAATTTTAATCAAATTTCTTATTTTTAATGTATTATTTATGTGTATCAATTACCTCAATTTTTATAAAATCCATTTTCTAGATATCTATATTCTTACATTGCAAAATTAGGTGCTGACTGGAAAATTTAATAAAACAGGGGAAGTTCAAATATGGCCATATGTGTGCTTTAATGATTAACAGATTCTGAAAATGTCTGTTTTCCATATGGTTAAAAATGTAAAGAAGTTGTATATATAATGGATTTAAGCAAGTGGAGTTCAAGTATAAGTAAACCTGCAAGCAAGAACTCTAAAAGGAAAATGGCATCTGATATTTGTTAAACAAACTAAAGTAAGCATGCTCAAAAGGCCTGAGTTAAATTTTGAAGAACCAAATTAAACTTTGCCCAAAGTTGCACCCTCTATCAGAAGTTCTGAGATAAGTAGCTAACAGTTGAGCGAACCAAAGAAGGACAGAGCTGAATTCAGATATCAGCAATACTGCTAAGGACCGAGTAAGACTATCATTAAGTGGTAATTCTAGCCTCCCTAGCTTCCCTAAGAGTTCATTTACCTGCAATACATCAGCTATAGAGACTTGAGCAGAGGCATATTTAGTGAGGATTGAGGATGATGTTGAAACTCAGGCATTATTGGGATGCCTGGGTGACTCAGTCGGCTAAGTGTCTGCCTTTGGCTCAGGTCATGATACCAGGGTCCCGGGATTGAGCCCCTCATTGGGCTCCCTGCTCAGCCAGGAGCCTGCTTCTCCCTCTGCCTGCTGCTTCCCCTGATTGTGCTCTTTCTTTCTCTCTCTCTCTCTCTGACAGATGAATAAATAAAAATGTTAAAGAAAAAGAAACTAAGGCATTATTACACAATTAAGCATGACTGTAGACCATGGCCTCTATAGACTGGGTGTCCCTTCATTAATATCAGGACTATGCAGATACCCTGAGCACTTCATTTGACTCACCACCAGAGGCAGAGAAAAAGAGTAAGAAGAGAGAGAATAAATTAGTCTTAAATTGGTTGGGTTTGAATATTAAATTTGAATTAATTTTACCTAAAAAACATTTAATCCAAAAGTGACAGAAGAGTCATGCTTATCAGGTAGAGTTTTATTTTCTTTTTTTTTCTTAAGATTTATTTATTTACTTATCTGAGAAAGTGAGAGAGCATGAGTACACAAGTGGGATGGTGCAGAGGGAGAGGGAGAAAGAGAGAAGCAGACTCCTCACTGAGTGGGGGACATGAGCCTCCATCCCCAAAACCTGAGATCCTGACCTGAGCCAAAATCTAGAGTCAGCTGCTCAACTCACTGGCACCCCCTGTTTTTGTTTCATTATTTATCCTCATGAGAAGAAATGGCAGTCCCAAAGCTAAGATGAGATTTTATTAAATTTTTATTTTAAAATAAATTTTAATTCTACATTTACAAATTTTGACTATAAATTTTAACTTCATCATATTCACTAATAATGTGTATACTTATGTGTATGTGGGAGATAAATTTATTCAATAGTCCCAAATCTTTGAGGCATAAATATAGAAGAGTTTTATTTTTCTCCACCCCTGTCTTTCAATCATGATTTGACCCATACTGTAGTATCATTTGTGGGAGCTCCCATTATCAAAACATTAGACAAGAATCTTTAAAGAATTATTATGCATAACAGTCAAACACTGGAAATAACAAAATGCACAATAAGTGACTGGCTAAGCCTTTTGTCGGTTTATCCAGTAATTGAATAGTGACTCTTGCGCAGGGCATGTGTGGAGACTTTGCAAGGCTCCTGTAGAGTTCCCCTCACCAGAGTTTCCTGATGTGAGCAAGGCTTTCGCAACACACTGTACCTTCCCAACACTGGAGGAGTCACCTTTCTGATTGTTCTCTTCTCCTACAGACTGGAATATGGGGAGAAAGATGTTTGGTAGAGTAGAGCTAGTTCTACCTCCAAGAAAGCCCTTGGGCACAGTGCCTGGTTCCCATGTTTGGTCGTTCCATAACGCCTCTCCTTAGACACAGAGGCATTTAACGCATCATTCTCAGTTTTGAACCTGGCACTCCATAGGGACAATAACATTTCCCTGAAGATTATACACACACTCACACATACAATAAAGAGAAAGCCATGCAGTAGTTTTCAACCAGGTCTGATTTTGCCCCCCTCAGAACATTTTGGCAATGTCTGGAGACATTTTCGATCTTCCCAACTGAAGTGGACAGCGTTACTAGCATCTAGTAAATAGAGAGGAAAAAAAAATGTTGCTGAACATCCTACAATACACGGAGCACCCTCCACCAAAGCAAAGAATTATCTGGTCCAAAATGTCACAAGTGTCAAGGCTGAGAAACTCTAAGTTACAGGAAATCTCTAACTTCAGACTTTTTAGAGAAACCATAAATTCTGGAGAGGTTTAGAAAACCATACTCAGAAATATGGCACCTTGTAAGGGTGAGCTTATGTGAAATAAACATGCCATGCAATCAAGCTGCAGTTATTTACAGTGATTGTAGGCATTGTCTTCTCAACCTTCACACATCAAGTCATTTCAATAAGCCTGTACAGTTTTTGTGAGAAGTAATTAGAACCAGAAATGATAGCAAAACCATATTCTCAAAGGACAGTGTTGTATGGTAACCTAATGATGCAGATAGAATATCATTTACTGCATTTTAAAAGAATTATGAAGAACACTGCCAACGACATTATGTTATGTCCTTTAACATATGACATAATATTTTAAATATGAAAGAAATATAGTATCTTTAAATGATGCAAATATAAAACTACTTATTTTCAAAATTAATTTAAACCCAGGAAATGAGTGCACTTACTTATGCAAAATGTACAGATTCATTTCAAAAAGATATCTTTTATATTTTGACCAGCAATAAATAAGTTTTAGAAGGGAATATATACCCCTAATACACCAACTTCTGTCCCACCCGCATAAAGAAAATGTTATTCAGTAATTTCCCCTTATTGAAAAGAATATACACAAAGGATTTTAATATTAACATATTAAGTAAATGCCACTTAAAATATACATCTATTCACTAATTTGACAAATATTTATTGAGTTCACAATTAAACAAGCACCACACCAAGTGC
Organism: Neomonachus schauinslandi; assembly: GCF_002201575.2. NCBI lineage: Eukaryota > Metazoa > Chordata > Mammalia > Carnivora > Phocidae > Neomonachus > Neomonachus schauinslandi. The sequence goes on along the minus strand of NC_058408.1, from coordinate 16,378,558 downwards.
TGAAGACACAGCAATGAACAGGGAGACATTGTCCTTGCCCATATGGATATAACTCTCTAGTGTCTACACTAAATTGTTTACGTGTAGTTTTAATGAATACTGAGCCAAAATGAGCTACCATCAATAATTCCATCCACACCAAAACTACGTTATGTATAGTGACTACTAATTTCACAAGATCACTGAGAAAAAAAAATTTCAAATATGCATAGGTTTCATATTCTAGAAATGATATTTTATTTTTTAGTTTATCATCTAAATTGAAAATAAAGATTTTCAGCAATTCATGTATTTATATATATTTATGTTATATATAATGTATATAAATATAAATTTATGTATGTTTATATATATAAAAGGGTAATATTTTAATAAGTTTTATTAACAATCTTTCATGCTTAAAAATATAGATCTTGAACATGTACCTAGGAAGCAATAAATATTAGGTAAATTAAATAAAAGCATAGAGATTTCCATCTTACAGTCATTTGCTTTTGAGTCCAGATTTAAAATGAGTGGAAGTTTTTACCATCTATTTACTATTTGTTGGTCAATCTTAAGTGAATTGGTAGTTTCAGTCCGGCTCATTCCTCTCTAACTCAGGTCATGTTAAAAAAGAGTGACTGTCATTAAATTGGAACTAATTAAGACCCATGGAGGTCTAAGTATCTGATTTAAAGATGGTTGGGTCACATTGATAAATCAGCAGGTTAGCTTACATGTCACTTTTAAGTTTGGATATCACGAAAATGTCACAGAACTTCTGCTTGGTAATTTCAGCCTCTTTTTAGAAAATTTTTAAAAAATTTTTTGAAAAACAAAAATGCCTAACAAAGAGACATATAAGAAAGTTTCGCAAAACAGATAATGATGTGCTTGAAGCAACTTAAATACGTGCTATTCATCCTAGCCTATGAAGTCATAGTGCATTTGCATATATAATTCACAATACAAGTTGCTGAGGTTATAATGAGATATCCAGAATCTCTTTCAAGTCTCTTTCTTAGACTTTATAGATTAGTAGGAGGAATAAGATGATTAAGTACAGAAAGGTTATATACAAAACTAGAATACAGGAATAATTGAGGAGACATGGTGTTACATAGCATCTCCTTTATTCATTTACTCAATAAGCATTTAAAAATATCCTATAATGTCATCCTTAACCACTAGTTCATTATATTATCCTATTTCTCAGAAATATTTTCCAGAAATAATAAACTTACATATGTAGGTGATTGTAAGAATTAATTACAACTAGAAATGATAGTTATACTATGTCTTAAAAATGACTGTTACATAATATGTATACCTAAAGCTAGTATTACCCTGTATGTTAACTAACTGGAATTTAAATAAAAACTTTAAAAATGATTGTTACATATATATGTACATATATACACATACATATTTATATGCATGTGTGTGTATGTTTTGTGTGTGTGTGTGCATGTGAAACAAATCAGTGAGATAACACTGTATCTATTTCTCTGAACACTGCTGCATGCTCTCATAGCGTGGAATATTTTGCTGGATAATGCTGGCCAAGAAATGTTTGGGATGGATGTTGTCATGCCTCTCCCAGATCTCCGCTTAGGACTGAAGGATTGCTGGGAAGGCTGCTGGGAAGGCCTCAGCTGTCAGCCGTCTAGGATGAGTCAGGCCACATCTAGACATGGGACTATAAACCCCCCTGGCTCTTGTCCCAACTGGGCATAATCTTAAAGGGTTCTCTTCACTTCAAAAGCTCTCTGTGGGGCCGGCTGAAGTTTCTGTCAAGATTCATGACAGACAACTTCTCCCTTTGCCCACTCCTACTTCTTTCCCTTCCCTTTCCTGATATTGATCCCAGAAATGTCCCCTAATTAACCACCAATAGACTAATCTCCGTCTCAGAGTCAGCTTTCTGTGGAAACTGCAACAGTTTTAGTGACGATATGGCCAATAATCTTCACTTCTTAGTGCTCTGTTGTGCTGTCCTGCATTGCATGAATTCACCATGGTTTGATGATGGCCTCTTTTAAGGCATTTATTTACATATTTCTTAGAGAATTGTTTAGATCCATAACAGATGATAAAAGTTGTTCAACAGGTATTACACACAGACCCACAAGAAGAAAAAAAAAGTATCACAGTGGATGTGAAAATTAAATTTGTAGGGTCTGGAATCTCTCAATAAAATCATTAATAAGCAGTAGTAAAGATAAACAGGCAACAGGGATTTGTGGGAATCCTTTGACATTATGAAGAACATTATGAACATCAAGCAACTTGAGAGGAGTGACCAATACTTATACAAAGGAGAGTTGGAAGAAACTCCGGCTGGAATGACATCAGGTTCCAGGCATTTTGAAGAGAATAGAAGAGGGAGTTCAATGGGCCAGACCAGAAGAGGATGTCAACAGACTACTACTATTAACCCTAAATTGCACTGATTCAGTTCGTACTTCCATAGTTCTAAGACAGGATGACCTATCTTAAAGAGCATTTGTCTTTGTCAAACAACTACTAAAACAAAACAAAACAAAAAACCTTAAAATTTTGGACACACTGACCAATATAACAAAGTATTTGCCTTCACAAAACCCATTAGTTCCAGCCCATTTCAAGACTAACACTTAAGTATTAACTTCTCTTAGAAAATTATTTCATCTTAAATATGCATGTTCATTGTTTTGTATAGTTTCCATGTGGGTAAAAATAAATATATTAAAACCCTTGGTATAACACAATCCGCTCAATATATGAAGCTCTCTTCACTAATGATGGAATTAAGTGATGCCAAATTACTGAAAATGTGTTCTTCCAAAAGCACCATCTGGATTCTTGACAGAGAATTGGCAGCAGGAAACTTAGTTCTTAAATTTAAGAGTACTCTTGGGCCTCTAATCTGGTTAGTCCATCAAAAGTTATGTTAACTAACAAAAAGATTCACTATGCTTTGGTTATGTAGCATTCTTTTGTCTTTTATTTTTAGAAAACAGTGTTAGCTGTTAAGTGCAAGAGATGAAATTTTCAATCATTCACCATATTCTGTTTAGTACTGTTGGTCCCTAATATTTTGATATAGAAATTCTAATATATATAATACAATTAATTCATTCAAACTTTATTCATTTAGCAAAACTCCTAAATCTGTAAGATTTGAGATCACTTCATTTTTTGTTCAGCATTATAGGACCAGCACCTAGAACAGTGCCTGACACATATTAAGCACTCTATAAATACTTTGAACTTATGAACAAAACCACAATGAATGAACGAATGAATGAATGAATTCATCTTTCTATCTCCTATATTGAGCTCTGCTACTTGTGCATTACAAGCATTTTCTTTTCAACTAATTAATTTAATAAGTGAACATGAGATAAAAAATTAACTATGACAAAAGAAACCTTGCTCACCAAGTATGAAGAAATGTCTTTAGGCAAGAGTTGAGCTGAAAGAGTCTCATTGATTATATCATACATGTGCAAAAGTTTCATCTTAAATTGCTTAGAAGGGTTCTAATTTCAGTTTAACCATATTTAGAAAAAACCTAACCATACATAATAATGTCTTAGAAAATTTAATTTATACAACGACTGTTTTTTTCCACAGGAAAAAAGAAATAGAAAAAAAAAGAAAAAGAAAAAAACAACCTAAAGCAAATATAGTTTGAGTTTTCTCTAAAACAGAGGGAATTTTATATTGAGCAAATCTTAAGTAGAAATTTCTTAACTAACTATTGTATACTATGAGTTAATAAATCAAGGTCCAAAAAGTTATCTAAGCAAGGTAAGAGAGAAGGTTCTCCAGATTTGGCACATATTATGTCTCCTGACTTTGCAAGGTCAAGACAGAAATAACATTAAAAAAAAAAGAAAAGAAAAGAAATAGCATTGAGAGGGACAATTCACTATTGCTACAGGCTCTTAAAGAAATAGTTTAAGAACCAGAGTTTAGAAGCTGGTCCTCAAGATTAAAAGTTCCAACATGATGATTCCAGAGCTTGTTTGTTCTCTAAGAAATCTATTTAAAATAATTAATTTCAAAAGATGTATACATAAATTACAATGCTAACTACTTATATTTCACTCACTGCCAATTATGTCCATTAAACTAAATTTACATTTACACTGTATTATTGTAAAAAGAAAGTCAAATTATTAATAAAAAGTTTAGGCAATATTGGCACAGTTTTCCCAAGACAGGTAAAAGAGTAGTTAGTTTTCCCTTGACTCTTCAGTATACCTCTCTAGTGGGCCATTATTTTGGTCCCTTGTCCTTTGGCAAGGTGAGGCTGAAAATAGCTTTGAATTCTAGCTCTTTGACGGTTTATTTTAAAGATCTTGGCAGGTTATCCCACCCCTCTTTTCTTAGATATGTTAAGACAATTAATTAAGATTAATTCCTTGCTAGAAACTATTCTTACATTGTCTTAAATGCCCAGGGCTCTAAAGAACTGAATTCTTCTTATACACTTTATTTTTATTGATTTCATTCTGGAGTGTTAAACTTAGTTTAAAATTCTGAGATATTTTATATGTAAATTTCTTGGGGGTACTTTTAATATAATCATGGCCTCCACAGGGGCTTCCATTTAAAACCATAGACTTTCTTCAGATATACTAACCTCATCTAGCAAAAACGGTTTATGTTTTAGTTCCCTTATTAGTCCACAACAATTTATATTTATACGTCTTACATAAGACATGTAAAAAAAGAAATTGTTCTTGTTCTAGCATGGCTACTTGTTATTTTTAGACTAATTTCAGTATCTCTGTTAGATCGTTAGTTTCCTAAAGGCAGGGACTTTGTTTCATTATATTATGCACTGTAGCACTAAGCAGAACCTCTTACTACCTAATAGTATCAACAAAATGCAGAATGGAATTAACTATTTCATCAAAGTCATCTGTTGCTTTGACACATATGTGAAGATCATCGATGATCTTTTTTGAATTGCGTTTTTCCAAATCCAAACAAGACAAAAAATGTAGTCATTTGCAAGTATCTTATGATTCTACATGGGCAACACATAGTTTTTGAACAATTTAAATCACTTCCACAAATTCTGTCAACCAATGTCTAGGAAAATAATGCATGGCAATGCCCTGTAGACTTCATTTGATTCTTTTTGCTTGGAAAGAAATGTTTCATGGTATATGGGTTTTTATCATTCAATAATCTGTCGATTTATTTATTATGTAAATAAAGTTAATTCTTATATTTAAATAAATCCATGAACATAGATTCTGAATGAAAGAGCAAAAGAAAATTAAAACATAACTTTGTCAGTGGGCTTTGTAAGTGTCAGGACTTTTTTCTGATCCCAGATACCCAAGTGCAGAGAAACCAATTTTCTACTTTCTTGCAGAGGAAGAGTAAATTGAAATTTACCACTTGCTGAAAAGAACAAGCAGCAGGTCAATGAGACCTCTCTATAACAGGCAACCAAATAAAAGTCAGTGGGTGCAATTAAAAGCATTGAAATTTCAAGGGAACTGTGTGTATCTTTAAATAAACAAATCAATAAGTGGTACTTATTTTGTGAGTTTGAATTAGTTCTAACTGAGCTAAAATGATCTAAGATACCAGATTGTTTATATATTTTAAACCATTTTTTCTCTAGTTCAAACAGCTACAAATTATATAAAATCTTTGTGATATTTTTATAACAAAATCTCAGTACATACTGTATTAACTAGTGAACTTCCAAAAATATTTAATTTCACATCTACTTTACAGTTTGGCTTATACTGGAAGCCCCAAAAACAGATTATATTATAAAAATAAAGCACCAACCAAATAAGCTTGCACTTGAAGGATTTTACTCTGAGAAAACAACCAAATAATTAACATTTATACCATCTAGAGTTCATAAATGACATATACTCTCAAAGTACAGATATTGTGTAATCTTTTGATATCCAGTTCAGTGATACTCTAGACTAGAACTGTGAAAGCACAGCATTAATTAAGCTGATGGTGTTTCTGGACTTCACCAGTTTGGGGTTTAACGTATAATTCTATTTGTATTTAATCACATGTTTTGTTAGATATTCTTGGTAAAAGAGATATTTTTCTGTTCAAATACCATTTCAAACATGACAAAGAATCTATGTAATAAAAGAAGTATTCATATATAAAGCAGTCTTTTAGAAAACTTCCATTTTGAAATTAAAGAATAAGATGTCTACTTAGGGCCATTATAAAGTAGATATATCTATAAATGAGGAAGAGTTAACCTCTTGTAATTTTAGCTAACAGTCCCTTCTTAACTTCATACTGATTTTCTACAGAGTAAAAGAGAATGGAAGTTTGAAGGGAAAACCTGTTAAATGGATTCCAGTAATACTGAAATTGAAACAAGTTCAATTCTATTAGTGTGAAATCCTTTGTAAGGAAATTTGGATTCAACTCTAGAAAGGTTTAGATTGTTAACAATATCAGTAAAATAGACCTATAAATATAAATTCAGGTGAAGAAGAAAATTTCTGTGATTAAAACATGTAGAAAAGTTCAAATATATTATGCTGGCAAATCTGGAGTAAAAAGTCTATGTAATAGATGGGTACCCTTTATGTGTCCCTTTTTAAACTTCATAAAAATTTCCAATCACATAGGAAAGAATCATATAATAAACACTCACATACTTATAATCTATTCTAGATTGATCAATTACAATTTGTTATACTTATCTGTTTTTCCCCAAAATATTTATAAATATATTACAGATATAATAACATTTCACCTCTAAATATTTCAGTGGCTAACTCCAAAAAAGATATATTTTTTATTATTATGTTAATCACTATACATTACATCATTAGTTTTAGATGGAGTGTTCCATGATTCATTGTTTGCATATAACACCCAGTGCTCCATGCAGAACGTGCCCTCTTTAATACCCATCACCAGGCTAACCCATCCTCCCACCCTCCTCCCCTCTAGAACCCTCAGTTTGTTTCTCAGAGTCCATCGTCTCTCATGGTTCATCTTCTCCTCTGATTTTCCCCCCTTCACTCTTCCCCTCCTGCTATCTTCTTTTTTTTTTTTTTAATGTATAATGTATTATTTGTTTCAGAGGTACAGGTCTGTGATTCAACAGTCTTACACAATTCACAGTGCTCACCAAAGCACATACCCTCCCCCATGTCTATCACCCAGCCACCTCCTCCCTCCCGCCCCCCACCACTCCAAAAAAGATATCATCCAACAAAGCCGCAATATAATATTCACAACCAACACAGTTAAAAATAGTCCCTTAGTATCACAAATACTCGATCTATATTCAAATTTACCCAAGTCTTTTACCAAGTGTCTTTTACAGCTGGTTTGCTTTAGTTAGAATCCAATCAAGGCCACCAGTTCAATTTATTGTGATTTTTCTCTTGTCTTTTAAAATGTGTAACAGTTGCTTCCTTTCCTCCACCTGCTGCTTTCACTGTAGGGATCAGACAAGTTGTCCTTTGGGTTACACTGTTTTCTAGATCTGTTAGACTGTTTACTCATGTTGTTATTCTCTGTAGTTCTGTATACAGAATATAGACCTATCAGATAAATCAGACTCAGGTGAAACATTTATGGAAACTTCCTGTATAGGAAGTGGTGGAAGCCAGAAGAGTGATAACTTATGGGAGGAGGGATTGGTGAGTTGGTGACTGTATGGGGAGATTTGTGTGGGGCAGATAATATTCAAGTTTGTTCTAGATGGTGGTTATACAGGACTTTTCACATGTGAACATTAATCAAGCTATGAACTTTTAATTTGAAAATGTGTGTTTTACGTTTTTTTTTTTTTTGAAGGAAAAATGAATATCACACACTCTTCCATTCCATAGCATCATATTCACAATGGACATAATGCTTAGTCATCCCAATACCATTGCCAGAATTATCCCATTGAAGTTGTGACAGCCTTAACTCTCCTTTGTAAAGTTACATATTTTTTTCCCCTTAGGAACAGGTACTAATTTGTGGAGTGATGCTTTGGTGCCATAAAAATATCCAGTTTACCATTAGTCTTCCATCTAAAAATTTTACTAACCATTGATGTTCCTTGCCTAAATCTATGAATTCATTGCCTTTATTAAGGTTAACAAAGTGGTGCTTTTCCTCCTATGGAAAGTTCGTATACAAATACAAAAGCAACTATAAGCCACTACTTGTATGTATCAATCAATCTTAGAAAGACGCATCTTACATGTACATACATGTACACATACAAGAACGTATGTTTTAATTTCCCTCCTTATAAACACCCATTATATTATACTTTTACAGTTTACATTTTTTATTCAATAATGCCTTATGAAAACTTCTCCAAGTCTATTGGTATGTACAGCTCCAATTCATCATTTTTTATTGATACAATCATTTATTCAACTATTCTTTATTTTTCCCACTTTATGTGTCTATCAACAATCTTGAAATTTATATACTTGTGCATATATGCTTAATCGTTGAGCAATACATATATTTTAAACATATTTTTGACGTTTTCATCTTATTTTCAATTAAAAAAGGCCATATGGAACCATCCACATTTCCTCTATCAGAGTTTGAGAAGACATTTTTATCTTTACTCAACTATTACAAAGTAATATTTTATTATTTACTTTACTTGAACAATAGCTTCAGAACTTTCCATTTATTTGCAAAATATTTCAATATATTTGTTTGTGATTAACCTGGACATATTCCTTGTTTTTCTTTTCTTTGATTTATTTATACTTTTTTACTCAATTGATAGGGAATCTCTACAAACCCATTGTATAACAGGAGCAACTTCCCGTGTCTGGTTCCATATTGCTTCTATTTCCCTTGCTGCTACGACCTATAGGTTAGAAACCTCAGCTTAGCCTTGCATGTAGGCACGTTAATCATTGAAGGGATTTTGCATATAGCTAAGATTTGCAAAAACTGCTCTTTACCTGAAACTTAGCTCACCCAAGGAGATAGGGAAGTAACCAGAGCAGTCATTATCCCAATTCCTTCAAAACTGAAGAATGATCATAACCCAAGAGGGATTGAAACTGTGCCTCACAGGGTTAATGAGGTTGGCAGAAAATTTAATGCTTGTTTTTCAGAGAACAGTTTCCCCCTAATCAGCTATTGTGTCTTTTCAGACCCCACTAACAAATTCACTAGCTGTCTCTGCAGAAGCCTGGACTCAAGGTCAACTGATATGGTTCCCACCTATGAACAAGGAAGGCCTTGCATTGCTTATCTAAGAAAATGAGCCCAAGACCCCATCTAATTTATACCAGCTCTTGGAACAGCCCCATAGTCCCTTCTCCTTGTCCTAAATTAAGCTCCTGATATCAGGGGCTGAATTTTGCCTCATTCTGGTGTTAAGTTTCTACCCCAAAGTGAACATGGGATGTATGTTGCATATATGTTTGCTCAGTGAACATGCTCCATCTTTCCTCATGAATACTCAGAAGTGTCCCCACCCTTTTCATCAATTTGTTTATTTACTTTACATCACCCTTCATCTATAACTCTTATCTATGTTTTGTTATTTTTTAATAATAAAACTCCTCAAAAGAATTGTTTGTGCTTGCCTTTCCCAGATTCTGCCCACCTACCCTCTCACCCATAATAGTCAACTGAATTTATTTTTCAAGATCACCAGTAACCTCTCTTTTGTTAAATCCAGTGATGATTCTCAGCCCTCATCTGACTTGACCTAAGAGCAGCATTTAACAGTCGATTCTCTGAACCTCCTTGATCACTTTACTTTATATGAGATATACTTTTTCCTAGATTTTCCTATTGCTCACTCATTCCTTTTAAGGCTTTGTTGGTGCCCCCCTCATCTGTCTGAGTATATTAGAGGGCCCAGGTGCAGTTCCAAGACCCCACCCCTTTATAACTATCCTTATTCCTTGGTAAACTCACAAGTTCATTGGCTATAAAATCATCTATAAATTCCATGATCCCTGTATATTTATTTCCCCCCAAAGTCTATTCAAATACACCAGTCAGAGTGGTCATTTTAAATATAAGCCATATCATGATATCTTTCTGTCAAAGTTCTTAAATGACCTCCTATAGTCTCAACTAGAGTCAATAGATTTAACGATACCCTATATTATCCTACCTGATCTGGTCTCCCTCTTGCCTCTCTGGCCACATCAACTAGTATGTGCCTCTTGGTCTTCCCTCAAATACTTCAATATTCAATTCTCACCTCCTCTAAGCCTCCACAAAAAGTTACCCTCTCAGTAAAGCCTTATCCAAATACCTTTTGCAAAAAAAGAAGAAAAAAACAAACAACCCACCACACAATACCATGACAATCGCTATTCATTATCACACTGCTCTGTTTTCCTCCAGAATATTTTTCATTTTCTCTGTGTGTATGTGTGTGTATTTTGTGTGTGCATACATTTCGCTACTCCTTCCACCAGGCTACACATCCCATGAAAGTGAGGACTTTGTGTATTTACAGTTGTATCCTTAGAGCCTAGATGAATGTCTGACACACAGTGGGTGCATTAAAAACATTTATCAAATGAATACATGAATGCAAAGAAGATTGGATCAAACTGTACAAAATTTTTGGTTTTGGGAGAAAGCAATTGGACTTTACTTAGTAACCAACTGGGAGTTCTCATAGATTTTTTAAAAAATATTGACATATTATGCTTTAGAATATGCTTGAGAAAGATTAACCTGGAGTGCTCTCCAGGATAACATGACAGACAGTGAGGCCAAAGAAATAGGAGGCAGAAGAAAATTTTGCAATAGTTTATTGACTAGGAAGAATTAAACAGGTGGGTTATTCAAATATTAATATATATAGGCAGAAAGACACTTCAGATATGACTTAAAAATCGTTACTGAGATTTTTGATAACTGTACTAATACAGATGTTTTAATGGATTTTTCAAAATTGTGTTTTACTTTTGAGATCAACATTCAGAGCAAACTCTTCCTGAAATTTTTGTGATTAATATCTCCCTGAATCCCCTGTGGTTCAGAAGTTTCAAAGCATTTGATAAAAGTATCTATGGATTAGTTTTCTTAACACATCTGCCAATGTAGCGCAAAACCTCTGATTTTCACCAGCCTATGCCCTGCTCAAGCAAGCTCTTGTTGACCCTTTCTCTTCCCTTCACCTTCACGACCTCCATTTTAATTGGGTTTTCAGCCCTGACAACAGACATCTGGTTCTCAGCCTGCCCATTAATCTGAGGGCTGCACTCCTTAAACTGATAAAGTCTAAAGCTCATCAAAGGGCAACATTTAGATGAACCAACAGAAAAGCTTTTATTAAATAAAGGCTAGAGGGATCCTATTTAAAAAGATAATAGAGCTGTCAGTTTTGTTGATAATTGATGTACTTTTTCATAAAAATCCAAACCCAAGTTATAGTCATAAACCAAAACAAATATATATATCTATCTACATAGAGATATAGATATATGTATTTTGGTTTGTCTTTTAGTGATTTATTTTGAAAATACAGACTATGTGTGTATTTTCAAAATATATTTAAGTTCTGTGGCATATAGCCTGTGTTCTCAGTGAATGTCTAACAAATTGAATAAAACTGAGGTGGAAAAAAATGGTTAGCTTATCCTGTAATATTAGATGTCAGTAATATTTGAAAGCTCAGTCCCCTTCATTTTCATATATCATATTTCAAATTATCCAAAGGGTAGAATTTTTCAAAAAAGACAGTGGATGCCAAGAAACAAATGGTATAGGGCATTGGTTTCCTATCATGATATGCGTCTTGAGAAAATATAATTATTAGCTAATTGTAATTTAACACAGTAAGATTTCTACGTGCCTTTCTTTGTTCATTTCAATGCCACCTTGTTCAGGTCTGTATTCTACTAGAAAAATGCCATAGTCCCACTACCTGTCTGGTTCTCTGACAGTAAAACCTTCAATATATACCAAACTGCAATTTCTAAAATTTGGTCAGATGATCATATCATTCCGTGGCTTAAAAATCTCCCAGTAGCTCCCTTACAGAGGTCTAAGAATATGAAAACTTTTTTGATAAGGAGATGAGTCTCATTCCAAGTCATGCCAGTAAATACATAATGAAACTTCCTTAGAGATTCTTAAATGGACAATGCTGTTTTACACTAACCCATACACCATTCTCATTCTGGAATGCCCATTTTGTTCTAGCTTAATTCTTACCATTTTTCCAACAAAGCTCAATGATCCACCTCTTCCAGAAAGATTTCCCGGACCCTGAAGTCAACATATGTGTTCCTCCACTGGAGGAACTGTCCGCTGTTTCCTGTGACAGGTCCCTGGTCAGATCTCCATCACACCTTGCTTATCCTATCCTTTCAAAATGTTTACCTTGTCCTTCTCCTAAGTAGCCCTGCTACTTTGTTCCTAAATCCTGGCACAGTAACCGACATCACAATAACCTTTGAATGTATTTTTGAACAAACTAAAGGCAGGATCCTTGTTAATTAAAGGGAAAACAAAAATTCTTTTTATTTTTTTTAGGGAAAACAAAAATTCTTGACAAAATATTAAATGATAGGAAATTCAATTAATTTGATAATATTATGATGCTTTTAGGTTGGTGCCTGACAAATAGTAAGCACTCTATCAATGTTAGTTCCTTTACTTGTTTATTGATTCAATAAATATCCATTGGGTATCTACTACATGGGAAGCTCTGTTACAGATGCTAAGGATAGAGTAGTAAATAATACAGCTGAAAATCCTTCATAGAACTGACATTTTAATAGGGGGAGACAGAATATAAGAAAAGTTAGTAAAAAAAATAGATAAGTAAATAAGCAGTTTGCTCAATGGTGATAAATGTAATGGAGCAAGATAAAGTAGGGGGTGGCTTGGGGAGTTCCTCCCTGAGAGGCATTGCAGTTTAAACAAGTGAGGTCAGTGGAGAAGAAGATATTTGAGCAAAACTGAATGAGCTGAAGGGGGGGCCCGGCAGATACCTGGGGAGGAAGGACCCAGTTAGAATGAACAGCGAGGGCAAAGCCCTGAATATGGGTCATGGGCAATGAACACAAACGCAGAAAAATGTCTGCCCTTGTGCCAGGGGTTGGGGGAGAGATCAAGTCCCTGGACACAGTGAGGGTGTGGAGGCCAGAATCATGTGGGAACTTTGGGACCATTGTTAGAATGTTGGCTTTTACTTTAAAAGCCACAGGAAAAACACTGGAGGGGAGGAGTGGCCTGACTTCGGTTTCAAAAGCATCACTCTGCTTACTCAGAAATATTACTAGTTTTTGTGGCAATAGGAACTTATACTTTAGTAATGCAGCTATTATCTCTTTATAAAGGATATATTCAATTTTTTATCTTTTCACTTAACAGTCTCTTTGCAATTTTCTACTACTTCTTTGGTTGCACCTTGTAAGTGTCCTTTGCTGCCCATCTTTTTCTCAGCTTCTACCTACTGGGGTGGCCCAGGGCTTATTCTGTATTCCTCTGGTTCTTTTCTTGCCTCTATTTACACCAGTGGTTATAAACTAGGGGGGTGACTTTTCTTGCCAGTGGATACCTGGAAATGTCTGGAAACAATTTTGGTTGTTACAACTAGAGGGGAAGAGATGCTACAGACATTTAGGAGGTGAAGGCCAGGGAACATCTTACAATGCACAGGAGAATCCCCCCAACAGAGATTTTATCCGGTTCAAAATGGCAAAAATGCTGAAATTGAGAAACCATGGTTTACATGTAATCCAGTGGTGTTCATATCCTGATAGCAAAATTTTTTTTATTTTTTTATTCTTATGTTAATCCCCATACATTACATCATTGGTTTTAGATGTAGTGTTCCATGATTCATTGTTTGTGCGTAACACCCAGTGCTCCATGCAGAACGTGCCCTCTTTAATACCCATCACCAGGCTAACCCATCCTCCCACCCCCCTCCCCTCTAGAACCCTCAGTTTGTTTTTCAGAGTCCATCATCTCTCATGGTTCGTCTCCCGCTCCGATTTCCCCCCCTACATTCTTCCCCTCCTGCTAGCTTCTTCCTTTTCTTTTTTTTTCTTAACATATATTGCATTATTTGTTTCAGAGGTGCATATCTGAGATTCAACAGTCTTGCACAATTCACAGCGCTTACCAGAGCACATACCCTCCCCAGTGTCTATCACCCAGCCACCCCACCCCTCCCACCCCACCCCCCACTCCAGCAACCCTCAGTTTGTTTCCTGCGATTAAGAATTCCTCATACCTGATAGCAAAATTTATTTTTTTAATTTTTTTTGAAGATTTTCTTTATTTATTTGACAGAGAGGGACACAGCAAGAAAGGGAACACAAGCAGGGGGAGTGGGAGAGGGAGAAGCAGGCTTCCCACCAAGCAGGGAGTCCGATGCGGGGCTCGATCCCAGGACACTGGGATCATGACCTGAGCCAAAGACAGACGCTTAACGACTGAGCCACCCAGGCGCCCCCTGATAACAAAATTTAAATCCCATCAAAACCTGGATGATTTCCTCATTTCTATCCCTATCTTCAACTCCCACCTGTGCTCTAGACCCATATAATTTGTTGACAAAAAAGCAAGTCTATAGACATCCCAACCTTAACACATCTAAAATAGGATTTGAGATTTTCCCCCCAAACCTAATCTTTTCCCAGCTTTCTCATCTTAGTAAATGGCATCATTATCTGTCCATTTGCCCAAACCTTAAAGCAGAAGTCATCCCTGATTTGTTATTTTTCTTATAACCCAAATCCAAAGCATTAAGTGCTTTAGGTTCTGCCTTTAAAATATGTTCTGGGGACGCTTGGATGGCTCAGTTGGTTAAGCACCTGCCTTCGGCTCAGGTCATGGTCCCAGGGTCCTGGGATCGGGTCCTACATAAGGTTCCTTGCTCAGCTGGGAGCCTGCTTCTCCCTCTCCCTCTGCCTGCCGCTCTGCCTACTGTGTACTCGTGCTCTCTCTCTCTCACTTGCTTGCTCTCTGGCAAATAAATAAATAAAAATAAAATCTTAAAAAAATAAAAATAAATTAAATAAAATAGGTTCTGAATCTGCTCAATTCTTACGACCTCCACCACTGCAAACCTAGTCTGAGCACCACCCTGCCCTAAGAATAAGGCAATGACTTCCTATCCTTTGCCTTTCATCTTGTCTCCTGATAGTCAAGGGGGCCCCACACCCACGGTGGCCAGGGAGATGTTATCACGATATAAGTTGGGTCATGTCCCTCACCTACTCAGAGCGATCCTGAGGCTTCCCATCTCTCTCAGTATGAAGTCTGACACCTTACCACCACCCCTGCTCTTGCTGCTCTGGCTGCTGTTCATAAAGCCCAACCCCCTGCCCTGTCTAGCTCACTGCCATCTTGCCACAGATTGTATTATTGCTATTCCTCAAAATACCAAGCTCAGTGCTTCTTCGGGGAATTTTTACTTGCTGCTTTCTCTGACAGGAATTCTTTTTGCTCAGAAGGCCAACACACATTACTCTCTAACTTCATTCAAGTCTCTCCTCAAATGTCAGGTTAGATGCTCCCGAAGAACAATCTGCCACCCCGCACCACACCACTATTTCCTTACCAGCACCACCCCTCCCCCACCCTCTCTCCTCCTAACACCACTTCCTCAGGTCCTATTTAATATTTACTTTCTTGTTTACTCTCTCCAACTAGAACATCAGCCTCAGGAGGCCAGGGACCATCTCTCTTTTCTTGGAAATACTCCCAGAAACTACAACAATCAGTTTGGCACATCATGGAACTCAATAATATTCGTTGAAGAAATAAATGAAAAAAAAAAAGGCATCACCTTTAACTATTCCTATTTATAAAAACAAGTATTCTACAGATGCCTTAATTATGATTGTTTCTTCTTCTTTGCCTTCTATATCTTGTGTCCACTGCTCACTCTGACTAAATATGATTAATAGCAATTTTCTTTTATATTTTAATCACTTGAAGTATATGGTAATTTATCCAAATCTGGAGATGGTAATTTATCCAAATCAAATCATCTTCCATGTCTCTCCCATGAGATAGGTCTCTGGCAAGTTCCATGGATACTATTCCATGACCTTAAACCAAAAACTATTTTTTACTACATTTTTGCTATCAAATTAAATAAGATTAAATTAAATTATAATTATACTTCAACATGAAAATGTAAAAAAATATTTTTAATAAGGAAATTGAATTTTCTTATTAAGATAGACTATAACATTTTAATCTTACATATTCCCCATAGGAATAGTTCCTTTGCACTTGATACTTAGAATGCTGCATATAATAGTCACAGCACAGAAAATTAATTGCGGCAAGATGAATGGAAGTAGCAGCATAGATAAAGAGTTATTAAGAAAAATACCCTTTTACAATTTATTGAACGCCACACATTATAAAAGAATTTTCAGGGGCATCTGGGTGGCTCAGCCATTAAGCATCTGCCTTCTGCTCAGGTCACGGTCCCAGGGTCCTGGGATCGAGCCCCTCATTGGGCTCCCCGCTCTGCAGGAAGCCTGTTTCTCCCTCTCCCACTCCCCCTGCTTGTGTTCCTTCTCTCGCTGTCTCTCTCTCTCTGGCAAATAAATAAATAAAATCTTTAAAATAAAAAAAAAGAATTTTCAGAGGGTGTCTCACAAACTTTTTGTTCATGGCAATTGTGTCATAAAGTAAATTTGTAAGGAGAGGACAGAAGGAGTAGTTAGTGGGCAGGGTAAGACTCCATGTATTCTCCAGAGTTGGAAACCTTGATGAGGCAAATCAGAGAAGAATTTTTCTGCCAGTTTCCAATTTCGATGGCCTGGTGCTTGATGTATTCAGTGCTTCACCTGAGAGAGGGTCAATCTGAGAGAAAGTGGGACAGTGATGCTCAATGAAGCTAAATTCAGGTGCAAAAATGCTTCCAGATATTTCATATATTTCTGCAGAGCGATGAACATGACTAAAACATTAATCCATGTGGGTGTGGGTGAGGTGCTTAAAGTTGCCTAAGAAAGTATATATAGAAACTCTCTCTCTGTATATATACTGCATGAGTTCAGTATATATTTTAGATGTTAGCCCCTTTTCAGATTACTTGAAAATATCTTCTCCCATTCAGTAGGTTGCCTTTTCATTTTGTTGACGACTTCCTTCACTGTGTGAAAGCTTTTTAGTTTGATGCAGCCCCATTTGATTATATGCTTTTGTGGTCCTTGCCTGAGGAGAAAGATCCAAAAAAAACATTGCTAAGGCTAATGTCCAACAGCTTACTGCCTATGTTTACTCCTAGAACTTTTATGGTTTCAGGTCTTACATTTAAGTCTTTTATCCATTTTGAATTTATTTTGCATATGCTGTAAGAGAGTGGTCCAGTTTCAGTCTTTTGCATGTAGCTGTCTGGTTATCCCAACATCATTTGTTGGAAAGACTATCTTTTCCTTATTGTATATTTTTACCTCCTTTGTCATAGATTAATTGGCCATACAATGTGGGTTATTTCCTGGCCATCTATTCTGTTCCATACATCTGTGTGTCTGTTTGTATCCCAGTACTATAGTTTTGATTATCATAGATTTGTAGTGTAAAGTCTGAGAGCATGAGGTGTCCAGATTTGTTCTTCCTTATCAAAATTGCTTTAGCTATTTGGAGTCTTTTGTGGCTCCATACAAATTTTAGGATTATTTGTTCTAGTTCTGTGAAAAATGCCATTGGTGTTTTGATAGGAATTACATTGAATCTGTAGATTGCTTTGGGTAATATGGATATTTTAACAATATTAATTTTCCCAATCCATGAGCACAGAATATCTTTCCATTTGTTTGTATCAGCTTCGATGTCTTTCATCAATATCTTACAGTTTTCATAGCACAGATTTTTTTTTTTACCTCCTTTGTTAAATTTATTTCTAGGTATGTTATTCTTTTTGACACAAGTAGGAGTGGGATTGTTTTTTCTAATTTATCTTTCTGATAGTTCATTATTAGTATATAGAAATGCAACAGATTCCTGTATATTAACTTTGTATCCTGCAACTTAACTGAATTCATTTATTAGTCTTAACAGTTTTTTGGTGGAGTCCTTAGGGTTTTCTCTATATAGTATCCTGTCATCTGCAAATAGTGACAGTTTTACTTCTTCCTTTCCAATTTGGACACATTTTATTTACTTATTTACTTATGTTTCCTTTACCTAATTGCTGTGGCTAGGACTTCCAATACTATGTTAAATAAAAGTGGTGGAAATGGGCATCCTTGACTTGTTCCTGATTTTAGAGAAAAAGCTTTCAGTTTTTTACTATTGACTATGGTGGTAGCTGTGAGTTTGTGAAATATGGCCTTTATTATGTTGAGGTACATTCCTTGTACCCACTTTTTGAGAGTTTTTATTATAAATGGACATTGAATTTTGTCAAATTTTTTTTCTGCATCTATTCTGCATCATATAGTTTTTATTCTTCATTTTGTTAATGTGGTGTATCACATTGATTGATTTGCAGGTGTTAAACCATCCTTGCATCACTGTATTAAATCCTACTTTATCATGGTATATAAGCCATTTATTTTATTGTTGGATACAGTTTGTCAATATTTGTTGAGAATTTTTGCATCTGTGTTCATCAGGGGTATTGGCCTATCATTAATTAATTCATAATTTGTTTATTTATTTATTGTGTTTTTGTCTAGTTTTGGTATCAGGATACTGCTTTCCTCATAAAATGAGTTTGGAAACATTCCTTCCTCTTCAGTTTTTTTGGGAATAATTTGAGAAGAATATGTATTAACTCTTTTAAAAATATTTGGTAGAATTCACCTGTAAAGCCATCCTGGACTTCTGTTCATTGGGAGATTTTTTCTTTTCTTGCTAAATATAGCTAAAGGTCTATCAATTTTGTTTATCTTTTCAAAGAACCAGCTTAGTTTCATTTCTTTCTTTTTTTTTTCTTTCTTTCCTGCCTTTCATTTAATCCACTCTCATCTTTATTAATAATTTCCTTTCTAATGCTAACTGTGGGTTTTGTTTGTTTTTCTTTTTTTGTTCCTTTAGGTATAATATTAGATTGTTTATTTGAAACTTTCTTTTTTCTTGAGGTAAGCTTGTATAGCTATAAATTTCCCTTTTAGAACTGCTTTTTCTGTGTCCCATAGATTTTGGAAACTTGTGTTTTTCCATTTTTGTTTGTGTCAGCATTTTTTTTTTTTTTTTTTTTTTTTTTTTTTCCTTATTTTTTTGTTATTTTTTTTTTTTCTTTTTTTTTTGTGTCTGCTTTTTTTTTTTTTTTTTTTGCTTTTTAATTTCCTCATTGACCCATTGGTTGTTTGATAGCATGTTGTTTAGTCTCCATGTGTTTGTGTTTTTTCCAGTTTTCTTGTAGTTGATTTCTAGTTTTAAACCATTGTGGTCAGAAAAGATGCTTGATATGCTTTCAATCTTCTTAAATTTATTGTTACTTGTTTTGGGGCCTAATGTGTGGCCCATCATGGAGAATGTTCCATGTTCATGAAAAGAATGTGTATTCTGCTGTTTGGGGGTGGGATGTTCTATATATATATCTATTATGTACATCTGGTCTAATGTGTCCTTAAAGTCCATTTAAGTTCATTTCTTTCCTTGTTGGTTTTCTGTCTGGATGATTTATCCATTGATGTAAGTGGGGGTTTAAAGTCCTCCACTATTATTGTATTGCTGTCAATTTCTCTCTTTATGTCTGTTAATATTTGCTTTATATATTTAGGTCCTCCTGTGTTGGGTGAGCAAATATTTACAAACATTATATCCTTTTGTTGATTGAATACTTTATCATGGTATAATACCCATCTTTGCCATTTTTGCAGTCTTTGTTTAAAATTCTATTTTGTCAGTGGTGCCTGCGTGGCTTAGTCATTTGAATGTCTAACTCTTGGTTTTGGCTCAGGTCTTGATGTCATAGGTGTTGGATTGGAGCTCTGCATTGGCTACATGCTCAGTGGGGACTCTGCTTGAAGATTCCCAGCCCCAACCTCAAATAAATAAATAAATCTTTTTAAAAAATTGTTTTAAAGTCTCTTTTGTCTGATGTAAGTATTGTTTTTCATTTCCATTTGCATAGAATATCTTTTTCCATCCCTACACTATCAGCTTGAAAACTGGATAAATAGAGCCTCTGTAACAAAGGACAAAGGGACAGCATCAAGATGGGTAGGAGTGGCAAAGGCAAGGTAACACCAAAAAAAGAACCCTCTCCCCAGGAGCAGCAATACACAATTGGGAGGGATCTCAAAAACATGAGATTTCTCCCTGAGGACCAAGAGATTAGATCTCCATGTCAGGCACTCCAGTCCTTGGATCTTGCACCAAAGAGATGAGCCTCCCAAAAGCTGGGCTTTGTAAACTAACAGGGATTACATCCAGGAAAACCAAAAATCTATAGAAAATGGAGAACCTGCTCTTAAAGGACTTGTATGCAGTTTCACTTTCCCTGGGACCCAGTGATAACACACCAGTTAGAAAACAGCCTAGAACATAGGTGACAGAGATCCACTTACTTGTCCCAGGGCATCTGCCCAAGAGGCAGGAAACTGCTGAAACACTCTCTGGGAATGGAGACACTACTGGGCTTCATTCTTAAGATCACATTCTGCCTGGCTAGTGCTGATGCTAATGGGTGCCATCTTGGAATTCTCATTCTAACCCGCTAATTCTGGGAGGTGCACCTGTTGAGAACCTATCCACTGCTTCTTGTGGCATATTGGATTTCATGAACCAATAAAATCTATCATATTACCTTTATTTTCTACATTACACCAAGAACCAAGGGACCACAACTATACGGAATGCAGATAATAGATAGCTTAGGAGTGTTAAATGACCTGCTTAAAGTCTCATAGACAGTGAGTAATAGTCCTGGAATTTAATTCACTCTCCCCACCACCCCCTGACTTCTAGTCTATAGCACACAGAGTTACCCACTCTGGCAGCCTCTCCAATCTCTCCTCTCTATAACTCTGTCAGCCACTCTGATCTTCCTGCAGTTCCTTTAGCACAGTACTTAATCCCCTGCCTCTGGAACTTTGCACCTGCTGGATCCTCTTCTCAGAATGCCCTTCTACTGGATGTCCATAGGGTATACTCCTTTACCTTCTTCAAATTTTTGATCCAAGGTCACCCTCTCATAGAGACATTCTCTGACTACTCTAAATTGCAACTATTCTTACTCTCATTTACTCATTCTTTTACTTTTCCCACAACACTTATCATCTTGTAAGAGATTATGCCATTTGCTTATTTTGTTATTATTTATCATCTGTACCTCACAACTACTAGAAGAAGGAGATCAGATTTCTAAAATCTTTTTTCCCACTCTATCACTGTGGCTTTGAGCAGTGCTGAGCACAGAATAAGTGTTCAAAAGATACTTTTGAAATGAATGAATGAAAAAATCCTTAAAATACTGATAACAATGCTTTTTATTAAGTTAGTTTAATGCTTATAATTTTGACTGGTGCTAGAAAAAATTAAAAACAAGTAAAGGCAATTCTATAAGGAGTTAAAACAACATGGCCCCAATATTCATCTTTAGTATGGATTGGCTTAATTCAGTGAATAAATTTAGAACAGGGGTTCCTAACTTAATTTATGTGGATCTTCATGGACCTCTGAGGATGGAATTCAGGGGTCAATACATTATGAATAAATGTGTAAATTAAGCAATATGCTTTTAGCATATTTAAGCAGAAGAGTCCATCAAAAAACTGGCCACAAGAATATTTCTGAATACATTTCATCATTCCAGATACCCTTCCCAGCAAAACACTGCTCCCACTGGCCTAACTTTATAAAAATTGGATATGCCTACTACACAGAGCCAGCCCCTCACAGTTTTAGACATAGTGTGTGCATTTATGTATGAAGTCAAATGCTATCTCTACTCTGATGGAAATTATGATATAGTTCATATTTATAAAAACGAGCCCTATTGTGGATAATTTTTAATAGTAAGAAAAATAAATATGCAATATAGATATTTCATTGGCTTATTGAACATTATTCTTAATGAAGTCCTTTAAATATTGAAATTCCATAACTAGTTTAGTGTTCCATGCACATATAAAATCTGAATTAGTCAATGTGACTGTTTTGAAATTTGAGAGAAATCTAGTATTAGATTACAAATAAAAATACAGTATAGTTGTCTCTTTTTAAAATGTGATACAGTACTAGCATAATTTAAATAATTTTCATTTAGAGGATCATTTATTTCCCCTAGGTTTTTATGAATTCTCAGTTAATATTACCACCACAATGAAGATGTAGAGAGTGAGCTCTAGAGTCTTGGTCAGAATGGAATATTAAGTGAATGATTTTCATAGAATTAGGATTCATAACTCTATGGATTTGGCTACTTGGAGCACTCTGGCCTGTCACTCTTCATAAGTACACATAATAGAAACCACACTGCCTCTTTTGCATAATACTGTACTTATATATTATGTTGGGCTTGGATTCATCAAATTTTTAAAGAAGTAAATAGAACAAATATTATTTTTGATACTTTATAACTGTATTTCCCCAAAGTCCCATACTCGAATGTGACTCCTGTGGGTCTTAAAGACTGTGAATTGAATGTGGGTTAGAACTAGAATTGCACGGTGTGATGAAGCACCACCACGGGCAGAGGAAGGGGACCAGCAGAGCGGACTGCTGGTAGTGGAGCATCCAAACCACCCGAGATTTCGGAAGACCAGAAAGAGCTGCATCCTTCAGAGGAAGCATATGGAAAGCCTGTGGCTGAGGTCAGGAATCATGTTGTGAGGCAGCATTTTCAGGACCATCTGTGTCCATATGCTTTAAGAATATGTCCCGGGGAAAAAAGATCTATAGAAGTGTTTTTGGAAATTAAATGGTCAGTCTCAGGGACAGAAAAATCTACAAGGTATGGATTATTTCTGAAACATCATCTTGCAAAAAACGCTATGTGTTTTGTTTTGTTTTACCTTCCTGGTACCATCTTCCATCCCCTTCTGGAGTGCGAACAAATATATACAAATGAATAAAATTATTGTTTCAATTCAATCTTTAAAAATGGAAGAGACATGGGGCGCCTGGGTGGCTCAGTTGGTTAAGCGACTGCCTTCGGCTCAGGCCATGATCCTGGAGTCCCAGGATTGAGTCCCGCATCAGGCTCCCTGCTCAGCAGGGGGTCTGCTTCTCTCTCTGACCCTCCTCTCTCTCATGCTCTCTCTCTCAATAAAATAAAATAAAATAAAAAATCTTTAAAAAAAAATACAAGAGACATTTGCCCACAGGAAAAAAAATGAAATGTTGTATGCTATTCACAACACCCTAAATGAGTTTATTTCATTTTATTAGGTTCAGGAAATTCCAATTTAAAAAAAAATTGTTGACATATTTAAAGGTAAGATAGATGTGGACAATGTTCAGGAAGGTAATAACAACAACATTCAGCAAATGAAGAAGGCTTTTCTGCCTTAAACCCATTTCCAAGGGACCCTAAATATGAATTGTGATTCAGTGTCCACGACTGATGTTTAAAAAAAAACAGGCAATAAGTTTTTTCTCTTATAATTTCAAGAATAGCTCATTTATTCGGAGGTCAGTTTGTATGCCATCCTGGTCTTCTTCACAGAGAGTGGGAGAAAAACTTTCAGCTCATAAACATTTGCCACAGAGCCTTCCTTTATAACAGAATGGAGGATGTGGATTTGAGTAAACAACCTGATTTCCTGAAATGACATAATACCGAAACCATCACTCAGGATGAATGCTACAGTCTTTTTTGTTTGTTTTTTGTACATCAATTAAGAAGGAGAAGAACACCAAATACATTTTAGAAAGATTTCCAACAAAAGCAGTTTAGTATTAATAAATAAACTGATACTTGAGTTTATTTACCAATTGTCTACTTCATGTAGTCATTTTTGCAATAGGGCTGTGACATGACAGTTGATGTAAAGTGAGCAACTGACCAATCACTACCTGACCAGTCAGAAGTTTAATCCAAGCCTATTTGAATTAACCAGGGAGCCCATTTTGAGTGAATAAGTCTAATATTTCTAGGAATCAATTCTTGCTTCTTCAAAATTAATATGTAGGTTTGGTTAATTTCTTTGTTTCCTTCTAGCCCAAATATTCTAAAATTATGCAACTTCAGGGAACAAAAACAATGAAATTCAATAGTTCAAATAAGATGTAAAATATTTTGAGCCAATACATTTTTGAAAATTTTCAGTCCAAAGATTCAAAATACAAATAAAATAGAAAAAACAATCTGATTACTTATTAAGTAATCAACATTAACAAATTCATCAATTTTGGTTTAACCTGCAATTACAAAATGGAGATTAATATGACTTTGGACTTAGTGAGGAAACAAAAAAAGTAAATGTGAATTTTGACACAACTGGAGAAAATTCTTCCTTTGTACTTTTTTTTTTTTTTTTTTTTTTTTTTTTTTTTTTTTATCAAGGCAGACTGCCACGTGCAGCGCCTCATTTGGATGTGTCTGGAGTCTTGGAAGCTTGACTACCCTACGTTCTCCTACAAATGGACCTTGAGAGCTTGTTTGGAGGTTCTAGCAGGGGAGCGCAGCTACTCGTATACCCTTGACCGAAGAACGGTCCTCCTCTATCGGGGAAGGTCGTCCTCTTCGACCGAGCGCGCAGCTTCGGGAGGGACGCACATGGAGCGGTGAGGGAGGAAGGGGACACCCGCCTAGCCAGCCAGATCAGCCGAATCAACCCTGGCGATCAATGGGGTGACAGATGTCGCAGCCAGATCGCCCTCACATCCTCCTTTGTACTTTTGAATTACAGGTCAATAACAGTAAGAATGGTAACCAGGCAAATAGAAGTCTATTAAATGTCATGTTATTGCCCAATTCCATTAGACCACCTGAGATATTTAAAATAAGCCTGAGGCAGGAAAGGAGCAAAATTAAGTCATTTATCTTTTGACTAATTTGTTTGTGAAACAGACAGACTCATGCAGGGCTCCTTTCAGATAAAATATACCAAATGCTTTCCTGATGTCCAAAGTCATTTTAATCTGCATATTTCTAGTTCATAATTAACTGTCAAAATTATGATATTTTATTTAAGAGGACCCCTATTGAGAAAGAATCTTATGTTAGAAATTTGTGTTTTTTCAAAATTAATTTCCACAATGCCCAGGATAGATAATAGAATACCTTTGAGGGCGCCTGGGTGGCTCAGTTGGTTAAGCGACTGCCTTCAGCTCAGGTCATGATCCTGGGGTCCCTGGATCGAGTCCCGCATCGGGCTCCCTGCTCGGCAGCGAGCTTGCTTCTTCCTCTGACCCTCCCCCCTCTTATGTGCTCGCTCTCTCTCTCTCTCTCATTCTGTCTCAAATAAATAAAATAAAATCTTTAAAAAAAAAAAAAAGAATACCTTTGAAATCAGACCTACACATGTTGACTGTGTTTACTCCCCACTAACAGAGTTTGTTTTGTCACCTACTAAGTAGAATCTTGACCCCAATTTATAATCATCCAGATCTCTGGAATTCTAACTATAGAAATAAATGTCCACAAACCTAGAAGTTAGGGAGACAAAGGATGAAGAAAATGTCATAACTTTGGTTTTGGATAATTCTTGTCAGTTAGTTGCTATTGAGTGAAAATCCTACTAAAAAGAAATGTAACCACAATAAGATACCATTTCACACCCACTAGAATGGTTGTTATTTAAACAAAACAAAACATAAAATAACATGTGTTGGTGTAGATGTGGAGATATTGGAACCCTAGTGCACCACTGATGGGAATGTAAAATGGTACAGCAGCTGTGTAAGATAATATGACAGTTACTGAAAAAATTAAACATAGAATTACCATATGATTCAACAATTCCAGTTCCAAGACTCAAATGGATATTTGTACACTCATGTTCCTAGCAACATTATTTGTAATAGCCAAAGGGTGG
The DNA here is from genome assembly GCF_002201575.2 of Neomonachus schauinslandi. NCBI lineage: Eukaryota > Metazoa > Chordata > Mammalia > Carnivora > Phocidae > Neomonachus > Neomonachus schauinslandi. The sequence continues at coordinate 16,352,708 of NC_058408.1, read as the reverse complement.
AAGCAATCCAAGTACCCATTGACACAGGAATGGATAAAGAAAATGAGGTATATACATAGCATGAATTATTATTCAGACTTAAAAAGGAAAGACATTTGGATATATGCTATATCATGAATGAACCTTAAAAACATTACCACAAAGGAAAAAGCCAGTCACCAAAGAGCTTCTTGTGAGGTTCCTAAAGTAGTCCAAGTCATAGAGACAGAAAATGGAGTGGTGGAGTTTCCAGGGAGTGGGCTGGGGCGGGGGCGGAGGTGGGGGTGGGGAGTTACTATTCAATAAGCAGAGTTTCTAGCTGGGGAACATGAGAAAGTTCTGAGTATAGATGGTGGTGATGGTTGCACAATAATATGAATGTACTTAATGCCACCAAATTGTACCCTTAAAATGACCAAAATGGCACATTTTATGTCATGTGTGTTTTTTAAAGATTTTATTTATTTATATGTCAGAGAGAGAGAGCACAAACAGGGGAGAGGCAGAAGGAGAGGAAGAAGCAGATTCCCCACTGAGCAGGGAGCCCAACGCAGGACTCGATCCCAGGACCCTGGGTTCATGACCTGAGCCCAAGGCAAATGCTTAACGGACTGAGCCACCCAGGTGTTCCTGTCACATGTATTTTATCACATATTTTTAAAGGAAGAACTATAGCCAAGAAATTATAAAATGCTTTAAAAAAAAAAAAGACACAACCTAACAACATAAACTGTTTCTAATACATACCTCATGTCACTATCCTAAAAACCTAAAATTGTTATAGATCTTTCAGATTCATTTTTTTTTAAAGATTTTATTTATTTATTTGACAGAGAGAGTGAGAGAGGGAACACAAGCAGGGGGAGTGGGAGAGGGAGAAGCAGGCTTCCCGCAGAGTGGGGAGCCCGATGTGGGGCTCGATCCCAGGGCCCTGGGACCATGACCTGAGCCGAAGGCAGACGCCCAACTGACTGAGCCACCCAGGCGCCCCGATCTTTCAGATTCATTTAAAAAGAATTTTTAGATGCAAAAACTTATGCAATAGAAAGAGTTTGTTTTGTTTTGTTTTGTTCATTTTAGGTTATAGGTACTGCTTCCAAGGTGATCTTTACATTTACTAATTTTCCTAAATTTGTTTCTCTGCTTGTCTCAAGTTTATGAACATACCCTTTGCAGCCATAGTTCAAGTCATCAAACAAGGCACAAGTGAAACATCTTGTTCATTCAAGGAAATATGTGCATGTGTGGATGGCCTTCTTTTGCAATGCATCTGTCTGCTCCCAGCTTAGTCTCTGCATGTAGACCTATTGCACTCTTCCTAAAATTTATCTTCTGATTTGCAAAGTAGATAATGTTACCTGATTAACTTCAGATGTATATTAACGATCTTTTTAATTTATATTTTGAAAAACTGAAAAAACATATATTGCCAGTAGGAAATCCTTTCCCTATGTAGGCATGTTTTATTGCCTGCAAGATGAAAAGGAACAACTCTGTTTTTTCTTGAAGCACATCTGATTTTTATACATATTATGAATAAATAAATCTAGATAAATAAGCATGTAACAGAAAATTGGCTTTCTCCTTTGCCCACCAGATATAAACTTTGCTTTTAATTTTCTCTATTCCTTATTCATTTTTTGATATAAATGTTCAATAGGGGTTTAAATCCTTTCCCAAGCTTCTCCTTTATCATGTTTCTAATTACATAGCCTAATTGCTCAGAACGTTTTAAAGCTTGTGAAGTTTTTATTTTATTTTATTTTATTGTTATGTTAATCACCATACATTACATCATTAGTTTTTGATGTAGTGTTCCATGATTCATTGTGCATAACACCCAGTGCTCCATGCAGAACGTGCCCTCATTAATACCCACCACCAGGCTAACCCATCCTCCCACCCCCATCCCCTCTAGAACCCTCAGTTTGTTTTTCAGAGTCCATCGTCTCTCATGGTTCACCTCCCACTCCGATTTCCCCCCCTTCATTCTTCCCCTCCTGCTATCTTCTTCTTCTTTTTTTTTTTCTTAACATATATTGCATTATTTGTTTCAGAGGTACAGATCTGGGATTCAACAGTCTTGCACAATTCACAGCACATACCATAGCACATACCCTTCCCAGTGTCTATCACCCAGCCACCCCATCCCTCCCACCGCACCCCCCACCCCAGCAACCCTCAGTTTGTTTCCTGAGATTAAGAATTCCTCATATCAGTGAGGTCATATGATACATGTCTTTCTCTGATTGGCTTATTTCACTCAGCACAACACCCTCCAGTTCCATCCACGTCGTTGCAAATGGCAAGATCTCATTCCTTTTGATGGCTGTATAATATTCCATTGTATATATATACCACCTCCTCTTTACCCTTTCATCTCTTAATGGACATCTTGGCTCTTTCCACAGTTTGGCTATTGTGGACATTGCTGCTATAAACATCGGGGTGCACATACCCCTTCAGGTCCCTACATTTATATCTTTGGGGTAAATACCCAGTAGTGCAATTGCTGGATCGTATGGTAGCTCTATTTTCAACTTTTTGAGGAACCTCTGTACTGTTTTCCATGATTCATTGTGCATAACACCCAGTGCTCCATGCAGAACGTGCCCTCTTTAACACCCAGATTGCATTCCCACCAACAGTGTAGGAGGGTTCCCCTTTCTCTGCATCCCCGCCAACATCTGTCATTTCCTGACTTGTTAATTTTAGCCATTCTGACTGGTATGAGGTGGTATCTCATTGAGGTTTTGATTTGGATTTCCCTGATGCCGAGCGATGTTGAACCATTTTTCATGTATCTGTTGGCCATTTGGATGTCTTCTTTGGAAAAATGTCTGTTCATGTCTTCTGCCCATTTCTTGATTGGATCATTTGTTCTTTGGGTGTTGAGTTTGATAAGTTCTTTATAGATTTTGGATACTAGCCCTTTATCTGATATGTCATTTGCAAATATCTTCTCCCATTCTGTTGGTTATCTTTTGGTTTTGTTGACTGTTTCTCTTGCTGTGCAAAAGCTTTTTATCTTGATGAAGTCCCAATAGTTCATTTTTTCCCTTGCTTCCCTTGCCTTTGCTGATGTTTCTAGGAAGAAGTTGCTGCGGCTGAGGTCGAAGAGGTTGCTGCCTGTGTTCTCCATTAGGATTTTGATGGACTCCTGTCTCACATTGAGGTCTTTCAACCATTTGGAGTCTATTTTTGTGTGTGGTGTAAGGAAATGGACCAGTTTCATTTTTCTGCATGTGGCTATCCAATTTTCCCAACACCATTTGTTGAAGAGACTGTCTTTTTTCCATTGGACATTCTTTCCTGCTTTGTCGAAGATGAGTTGACCATCGAGTTGAGGGTCCATTTCTGGGCTCTCTAGTCTGTTCCATTGATCTATGTGTCTGTTTTTGTGCCAGTACCATGCTGTCTTGATGATGACAGCTTTGTAATAGAGCTGGAAGTCCAGAATTGTGATGCCACCAGCTTTGCTTTTCTTTTTCAATATCTCTCTGGCTATTCAGGATTTTTCTGGTTCCATACAAATTTTAGGATTATTTGTTCCATTTCTTTGAAAAAAGTGGATGGTATTTTGATGGGGATGGCATTGAATGTGTACATTGCTCTAGGTAGCATTGACATATTTGTTCTTCCAATCCATGAGCATGGAGTCTTTTTCCATTTCTTTGTGTCTTCCTCAATTTCTTTCATGAGTATTTTATAGTTTTCTGAGTACAGATCCTTTGCCTCTTTGGTTAGATTTATTCCTAGGTATCTGATGGTTTTGGGTGCAATTGTAAATGGGATCGACTCTTTAATTTCTCTTTCTTCTGTCTTGTGGTTGGTGTATAGGAATGGCCCTGACTTCTGTGCATTGATTTTATATCCTGCCACTTGACTGAATTCCTGTATGAGTTCTAGCAGTTTTGGGGTGGAGTCTTTTGGGTTTTCCACATAAAGTATCATATCATCTGCAAACAGTGAGAGTTTGACTTCTTTGCCGATTTGGATGCCTTTGATTTCTTTTTGTTGTCTGATTGCTGTGGCTAGGACTTCCAATACTATGTTGAATAGCAGTGGTGATAGTGGACATCCCTGCCGTGTTCCTGACCTTAGGGGGAAAGCTCTCAGTTTTTCCCCATTGAGAATGATATTCGCTGTAGGTTTTTCATAGATGGCTTTTATGATATTGAAGTATGTACCCTCTATCCCTATACTCTGAAGAGTTTTGATCAAGAAAGGATACTGTACTTTGTCAAATGCTTTTTCTGCATCTATTGAGAGGATCATATGATTCTTGTTCTTTCTTTTGCTAATGTATTGTATCACGTTGATTGATTTGCCGATGTTGAACCAAACTTGCAGCCCAGGGATAAATCCCACTTGGTCGTGGTGAATAATCCTTTTAATGTACTGTTGGATCCTATTGGCTAGTATTTTGGTGAGAATATTTGCATCCATGTTCATCAAGGATATTGGTCTGTAATTCTCCTTTTTGATGGGGTCTTTGTCTGGTTTTGGGATCAAGGTAATAGTGGCCTCATAAAACGAGTTTGGAAGTTTTCCTTCCATTTCTATTTTTTGGAAGAGTTTCAGAAGAATAGGTATTAATTCTTCTTTAAATGTTTGGTAGAATTCCCCTGGGAAGCCATCTAGCCCTGGGCTTTTGTTTGTTGGGAGATTTTTGATGACTGCTTCAATTTCCTTAGTGGTTATAGGTCTGTTCAGGTTTTCTGTTTCATCCTGGTTCAGTTTTGGTAGTGGATACATCTCTAGGAATGCATCCATTTCTTCCAGATTATCTAATTTGCTGGCATAGAGTTGCTCATAATATGTTCTTATAATTGTTTGTATTTCTTTGGTGTTGGTTGTGATCTCTCCTCTTTCATTCATGATTTTGTTGATTTGGGTCATTTCTCTTTTCTTTTTGATAAGTCTGGCCAGGGGTTTATCAATCTTGTTAATTCTTTCAAAGAACCAACTCCTAGTTTCGTTGATCTGTTCTACTGTTCTTTTGTCTTCTATTTCATTGATTTCTGCTCTGATCTTTATTATTTCTCTTCTCCTGCTGGGTTTAGGCTTTATTTGCTGTTTTTCTCTGGCTCCTTTAGGTGTAGGGTTAGGTTGTGTACTTGAGACCTTTCCTGTTTCTTGAGAAAGGCTTGTATTGCTATATACTTTCCTCTTAGGACTGCCTTTGCTGCATCCCAAAGATTTTGAATAGTTGTGTTTTCAATTTCATTGGTTTCCATGAATTTTTTAAAATCTTCTTTAATTTCCTGATTGACCCATTCATTCTTTAGTAGGATGCTCTTTAGCCTCCACGTATTTGAGTTCTTTCCAACTTTCCTCTTGTGATTGAGTTCTAGTTTCAAAGCATTGTGGTCTGAAGATAGGCAGGGAATGATCCCAATCTTTTGGTACTGGTTGAGATCTGATTTATGACCTAGGATGTGATCGAACTGGAGAGTGTTCCATGGGCACTAGAGAAGAATGTGTATTCTGTTGCTTTGGGATGGAATGTTCTGAATATGTCTGTGAGGTCCATTTGGTCCAGTGTGTCATTTAAAGTCTTTATTTCCTTGTTGATCTTTTGCTTAGATGATCTGTCCATTTCAGTGAGGGGGGTGTTAAAGTCCCCCACTATTATTGTGTTGTTGTCAATGTGTTTCTTTGCTTTCATTATTAAACGCCTTATATAATTGGCTGCTCCCATGTTAGGGGCATAAATATTTACAATTGTTAGATCCTCTTGTTGGATAGACCCTTAAGTAGGATATAGTGTCCTTCTTCATCTCTTATTACAGTCTTTGGTTTAAAATCTAATTTGTCTGATATAAGGATTGCCACCCCAGCTTTCTTTTGGTGTCCATTAGCATGGTAAATGGTTTTCCACCCCCTCACTTTCAATCTGGGGGTGTCTTTGGTTCTAAAATGAGTCTCTTGCAGACAGCATATCGATGGGTCTTGTTTTTTAATCCAGTCTGATAGCCTGTGTCTTTTGATTGGGGCATTGAGCCCATTTACATTCAGGGTAACTATTGAAAGATAGGAATTTAGTGCCATTGTATTGCCTGTAAGGTGACTGTTACCGTATATTGTCTGTGTTCCTTTCTGGCCTATGTTGGTCTTTGCTTAGAGGACCCCTTTCAATATTTCTTTTGGGCTGGTTTTGTGTTTGCAAATTCCTTTAGTTTTTGTTTGTCCTGGAAGCTTTTTATCTCTCCTTCAATTTTCAATGACAGCCTAGCTGGATAGAGTATTCTTGGCTGCATATTTTTCTCATTTAGTGCTCTGAATATATCCTGCCAGTCCTTTCTGGCCTGCCAGGTCTCTGTGGATAGGTCTGTTGCCAATCTAATGTTTCTACCATTTCAGGTTACAGATCTCTTCTCCCGAGCTGCTTTCAGGATTTTCTCTTTGTCTCTGAGACTCATAAGTTTTACTATTAGATGTCGGGGTGTTGATCTATTTTTACTGATTTTGAGAGGGGTTCTCTGTCCCTCCTGGACTTTGATGCCTGTTTCCTTCCCCAAATTAGGGAAGTTCTCTGCTATAATTTGCTCCAATATACCTTCTGCCCCTCTCTCTCTTTCTTCTTCTTCTGGGACCCCAATTATTCTAATGTTGTTTCATCTTATGGTATCACTTATCTCTCGAATTCTGCCCTCGTGATCCAGTAGTTGTTTATCTCTTTTTTCTCTCAGCTTCTTTATTTTCCATCACTTGGTCTTCTATATCACTGATTCTCTCTTCTGCCTCATTTATCCTAGCAGTTAGTGCCCCCATCTTTGATTGCACCTCATTAATAGCCTTTTTGATTTCAACTTGGTTAGATTTTAGTTCTTTTATTTCTCCAGAAAGCGTTTCTCTAATAACTTCCATGCTTTTTTCAAGCCCAGCTAGTATCTTTAAAGTGATGATTCTGAACTGTAGATCTGACAACGTACTAATGTCCGTATTGAGTAGGTCCCTGGCAGTCGGTACTACCTCTTGTTCTTTTTGTTGAGGTGATTTTTTCCGTCTTGTCATTTTGTCCAGAGGAGAATAGATTAATGAGAGAACAAAATGCTAACGGGGTAACAACGTCCCCAGAAAATAGACTCTAAACAAATCAGAAAAGACCTGAAGCCGGGGGAAAAGAAAGGAAAAGAAAGAAAAAAGTAAAAGAAAAGAAAAAGAAAAAAATAAAAACAAACAAAAACAGAACAAAACAAAACAAAAACAGAATATGATCAAATATGATTAGGCTGGTGCATAGATCAGTGCCACACACTAGATTTTGGGTGTATTTTGGTCTGTTAGAAGAAAGTGCCTCCCAAAATTTTAAGGAAAGAAAAACTTATATATGTACAAAAATAAGGGTTGATATGATGAAGGGATGGAATATGTCTGTAAAGATGAAAATTATAAAAAATTTTATAAAAGGAATTGATAAGAAGTTGTTTGAAAAAAGAAAGAAGAGGATTTAAAAAAAAAAGGAGAGAATGTGATCAGGCAGGTGAGTAGAACAAAACCATACACTAGAGATTTAGGGTATATTTTGATCTGTTAGAAGAAACTATCTCAAAATTTTAAAGAGAGAACAACTTATATATATATATATATATATATATATATATATATATGCCAAAATAAGCGTAACTACTCTGAAGGGATACAATATGACTCTAAAAATGAAAAATAAAAATGTTTTTTTAAAAAAGGGATTGATAAGATGTTGGTTGAAAAAGGGAAAAAGAAAAATTCAAAAAAAAAAGACAGTTAAAAAAATTAACTTTGAAAGACTAAAGAATCATGGTAAAAAAGCTAAGGATTCTATGTGCAGTATTCCCCTAGCACTGGAGTTCTGCCGTTCTCATTGATCGGTAAACTTGGTCTTGCCTGGCTGTTCTCGCTGATCTGGGGGGAGGGGCCTGTTGCCTTGGCTCCCAAATATCTTTGCCGGAGGTGGAATTTCCCCGCCCTTGCTTGTCCGGGCTAAGTAATCTGCTCGGGTTTGCTCTTGGGAGCTTTTGTTCCCTGCAAGCTTTCTGTACAGCTTTGGAGGATAAGAGTGAAAATGGCGACCTCCCAATCTCCGCCCTGGAGGAGCCGAGAACTCAGGTCCCCGCTCCTCAGTGTGCCCCCAGAGAAAAGCCATCAGTCACTCCCGTCTCCCCAGTCTCCGGCCACACTCCGTGCTCACCCGGCCTGTGACCAAGCATTTCTATCTTTAGCACCCGACCCCGGGTGGAGTCTCCAAACCCAGCAGATCCCTGTGGTGCGCTCCCGCGCTGCTCCTCCCAGGGGAGGAAGGGGAGTCTCCCCAGATCTGCCGCTTGTTGGGTCCCTGTTGGAGGAGCAGTGGCCCGACTGTGCCGCGGATCACAGTTTATGGCAACCCCGAGCTGAGAGCCCACGCCTCGGCTCCGTCTCTGCAGCTGGCTTCCCTGCTCTGATACTTGGGAGCTCTGCCACACTCAGGCACCCCCAGACTTTCTGTGACCCCGAAGGTCCTGAGACCACACTGTCCCACAAGGGTTCCACCCCTCGCTTAGCCACTGGAGTGACGTCCCTGAGCAGAGCAGACTTCTAAAAGTTCTGATTTTGTGCTCTGCTGCTCTATCACTTGCCAGAAGCGGCCGACAGAGGCCCCCTCCCCTGCCGTCTATCCTCCCAAATATCGCCTCAGATTCACTTCTCCGCACGTCCTACCTTCCAGAAAGTGGTCGCTTTTCTCTTCAGAGAGTTGTCGCTATTCTTTTCTTCCATCTCCTGTTGAGTTTGTAGGTGTTCAGAATGGTTTGATCCCTATCCAGCTGAATTCCTGAGACCAGACGAAATCCAGGTCTCCTACTCCTCCACCATCTTGCTCCACCCCCCAGCTTGTGAGGTTTTTAAATGGTTTTCTTTGATTATGATTCTTTCATGAAGAAAATGCAGCTAAACAAAAGTTAAAGCTGCACATTGAATATCTGTGTTCAAATGTCAAAAGAAGGAAATGAAATGTTTCCTTTAGAAACATAGCCCAAGAAAAGTGATTTTTATAATGATCTCGTACAGGCCACTTGATGGTATAAAAGACTCAAGATTCATGGTGACAAATTGATATAATGAAAAGATTCATATACAATATAAATAGTACAGTATATATGCTAGAGCCTGTTCTTTTTTGTTTCCATAATTTGCACGTGCATACAGTGTCGGAACAGTAAGAAAGGATTATTGTATATTTTTGCTAGATGCTGTTTGCCCAGTATAGAAATTTAGAACCCTAATTCAGATCTGAAGACAAAGACAATTATCATCAGCAGCAAAGGTATGGTTGGCATCTTCCTAGTAGTTAAGCTTCTGTCTAACCGGGTTCTTAAAAACATATTACTGAAAAAAAATTAAAAAATGGTGTGCTGGGAAAACATTATTTTATATGCTTGTGATTTTTTTAAGGTTTTAGTGAACAAAACCATATATCTAAAAAATTATTTTACACATAGTACAGACAAAACTGTGTAGATTCAAGCCAGGTATTGGAATCAGAATTTGGTTTGCTTTGGAATGGCATAGGGGTCCATTTATTTCTAGAGATTCTAATGATAGCTGGAGGGCCAGCAACAGATGCAGGGATGCAGATAAGAAGCATGTGACAATGTTCCTTTAGGGATTGGCATCTGGGAATGTGAGCCCAAAAGGCAGAGAGAAGTAGAGTATGAAGTTGAGCAGAAAAGCAGAATGAAAGAGGATTAGCATTTGAGAAAAGAATGTCAGGATGAGATTGTCTGAGGCAGTACAAGTGGAAATCAAGGCATCATATGAACAAGTTTGATAAGGAAATAGAGAAGAGAGAACTGGGGCGGCAGTTAGTTAAGGTGTAGTGGGCAGATTCAGTTGTGATGGAGCCACAGAAAGGTACAAAAATAGAGTTAACTGGCAGAATTAATAAGTAACCAGGGACTACATAAGTATTGACAAAGAGACAAATCAGTGTCAGAAATGTCTACTGACAGGAAATGGTTTACCTGCACAAGGAAACTGGAGGCCAGCTCCGAGGCTAGCCCCAGGAGCCTGAGTCAACAGTGCCAGACACTGCCCCGTAGGGAACTCTGATCTGATGACCAGCAGGGACATGAGCAGGGAAGCCGCCTTCCTGAAAGACACCACTGTGGGGCAGAGCAGAATGAGCCTCCCTTCGGCAGCAACAAACCACTGATGCACCACTGGATGGCACATTTATGCAAGCAGAAAGCAAAAAAATCCCTTCCTCGGGGTGGACTCATCCCCACAGTGGTTGGGCAGAGCTGATTGCAAGCCCGCATAGGTCCTTGCCCTGGTGTCTTTGTGCAATGCCCACCAACTGCCAGCCGTGTGAAGCATTCCTACCTCAGGTACAGTTCCTACAATGTGGGCTCTAAATGGGATCGACAGAAAGAAGGGCTTCATTCTTCTCTCACTTGTTTATTTAAGAAATACTTACTGAACATCTGACCTGGTCTAGGTATTTTGCGTGGCTATAATCCAGGCATGAGTCAGATCAAGCCCTACTTAAAGGACAAGAACATGGCCCAGACTAAAGTTGGTGAGGATGGGCAATCAGACATAACTAGCCTGTGGTAGAGTGGTGCTCCATCCATCCTGCACCATCCAGAAAACTATGTAGACTTCTGTATGTAAATGCATTACTAAAAAAGAGAGAGAATGCTGATTAAAGAATGAATACTTTTCTATTTCCAAATTTGGAGTAGAATTTGTAAAACACAAAACTGTCAGAATTCCCACATTTAGACTAAGTATGTTTTAATTTACTCTCATAAATTACTGTAAAATGTGTTATGGTTCTGGGTTCTGACAGTACCTCTGTTTAGCCATTTAAATATAAATACTGCACGTAATGCTCTTAGATTTCAGTGTTTGTAAGTTCCTTTCCAGCTCTGTAGTCCTTTGTTACAAACTCCATTTGTCTATCTCATGTCTAAATGAAAGATAATATTTATACAGCACTAATCATGCTGTCCTTAGTACTTAACATGTAGTGACATATTTAATCCACTCGAAAACCCTGTGAAAGGGCCAATTTACAGTTGAAGAAATTAATGGAGAAAGGGGTTACTGACAGCTGCGAAGTAACAGAGGTGTGCATGCAGGAAACCTGTCCTCAGAGTCACTGCCCTTATCTAAGATGCCACTGCTCATCAGATTCCTTAGGGAGCAAAAAAAAAATTTATCCAAACATCAGTACAGCTGGAAACCTAGGACGTAAAATAAGTGGAACTGCTGAGACGCTTCAGTAGAGCAAAGGGGTTTAGGGTCGGGGGGCCGGAAGCCTAGACTTCTTGCCTCTTTGTCTGCCCTCTCCCAACCCTCCATTCTACAGAGAAGCAATTAAAAATTACCAGAATAGATTCAAAATAAATGATCTCTAATTCAAGTGCCAATATTTTGACTCTATAACTTTAGAGAACACACACATTCACTTTTGCTTAAAACCTACTTATTGCTTTTTATACATCTATCCAGGAAGCAAAACATACTAATCCTATTTTATAGAAAAAGATAGTTTTGCAGATTCTCCTTGTCAGCATGAAAGATGAATATTATTGTGTAGTTGTGCTTGCTACATTGCAATTACTTTCTCAGCAGTATATTAATTAGTAAACTGCAGTAGTCTAGAACTCTTTGATGCTAAGTAATGAGATTAATAATAGATTTCTATCAACCCTCCCAAAGCTACAACAGGCATCAAATACTTCTAATCTTTATTGCCTGTATGTGACATGAAAAAGCTCTTCATGGGGACCATCATGTTCAGCACACAATAATATCTAGTGCTTACAAGGGTAACATCTATGGGAACAGCATCCCAATATCCCGCTTTATACCTGGTGTACAATGGACCGGCTTGTTTCAGTTATGTACATAAAGGTGCAAGTGCTTTCCTGTAGGAGTACTTCCATGCTAGCTGTAGCCTGATGGATTGTAGCTTCTCAGAAATACAGGCCTGCAGGTTAGGAGGCGCTGGACACACAACAAATAATGTGTGTTGGGAAATATCTATTGTAAAAAGAAAATATCAAGAATTCCTCTTCTTGAGGCATTCATAATTTTCTGAAGAGAAAGCTGTTTTGTGTGGAGCAAAAGTAATGGATCATAGAGATATTATCTAAAAATTAAAGCTGGACTATGTATTATAAATCCTTACATGTACACAGAGAAACACTCAAGTCCATACTCATTGTGTATATGGTTCTTCTGCCTTGTACAGTTCAAGCATATTCATTTCTTTCTTTAAATGTCTTAGCAATCCTTTATTTGACCAGTGGAATGTACCACCATGTCTACTGACACACAGAGCTTCCTAGTCATGTCAGAACCCCAATAGACTTTCCTTCTCCTAGGGCCCCCCTCTGGTGAAAGACCCACTATAAGAAATTGAACTCCTACATTCTGAATTATGTCTCATGACTACTTGAAACATGGGCAATGCAAACAGGAATTTTAAAGCTTTGCCCTTTTCAGTTTCTTACCAAAATATGAGGAGTGATATCTGTGTACTGTAGATGGTCCTGCCACCAATATCTAGAGAGTATCTCTGGGTATTTGTTTAAGATTATATTCACTGACCACTACTCATGTAAATATATATAACTTATAAAAAATGAGTCCATTTCAGGAGATGCTTGGCCAAACTCTCGTTTGTAGACGTAATGCTCCCAAACATTCATAGTATGCTAAGATTTTTCTTTCTTATAGAAAACTATAAGAAAAAAAAAACTATTATATATAGAAATATCTATGTTTATAAATATATAACAAATTGTGAATATTAACTACTGTTCTCAAATACATCCCAACAAAATTTCTAAGCAACTTTCTCAGAAGGATAAATTTCACTTTTGCACCAAAGGGAACATGTGATGTTTGTAATGTTCCAGAGATATATGTATGCACGTATTATCTGTTAATGCCAATGCTATAGATTAGTGGGGATCTGCCTCCTGAGATGACCTCAAAGAAGCTGAAGGAGTAATGACTAGACCTTTTTGCTGCCTGTTCTTTCTGTCCCAGAAGAGGCTATAATAAGGTTCAGAATATTACCCTGCTTGAAAATAAGTGCTCATATCATTGTGGGCAAAAGCATGGTATGATCACTGACTATAACCAGGGACTGTGAGCCATGAGAAATGCATGTGAATTGAAAGATTGCAGTTATGTGTGGCTTGGTGTGTGTTTATGCGAATGTGTGAGTATGTGTTACTATGAGTGAGTGTGTGTGAGTGTGCCTCTGTGTGTGTGAGTATAGTGAAATTGGAATAATAAAAACCATAACTCTTACTAAAATGAAAGAGTCTACACTGCCTTCCCTTTCTTCTACATCCTCCCTTTGACATGGTGGTCATATTATTGTCCTTTAAGATTAGACTGATACAGTTAATTTAATGAGAAAACTAACACCACGATTTTTCAGAGCTAACTTAGTATAATCTTCATTTACTATTATGCTTTGAGTTAGGTGCATTAAATTGGCAGTATTAAGTGCACTAGAGTGTTCTAAATGTCTGCTAGGTTGCCATGTGACAGAAAGGGACCTAAGAAAATTTTCAACCTGCGAGATTTGAAGTGCATTTCAAGAAAGAATGGGTTTTATTATCAAGTCACATTCCTGAGTTAAACAAAGATCCTCTTAAATTCCAACTGTTCTCTAAGCTAGAAGTTAATCTTTTATAAAAGATTTTTGTTGTTGAATTCCCAGTATGGAGGTGTTCCGTGATGTCAAGTACAGTTTTTACCTGCCCTTTTTAGCATAGCGTAAAGATTCTATTCATCTGACTGGGTGTATGCTTACCAACTTTAGGGCTTTGCCTGGGATGATGAAACTGTGATAGAAGGTTCTAGTCCAATTTCAGGGCTAGGAAGAGCCCCTCTTTTCTCTTCCCTTGCATACTGATGGCTGATGTTCCTCAATTTTATATGATGATTTCCTCTAAGGCAAGGTTAAGAAACTTTTGTGTCATTAGAATTTTAAATATTGAACATATCTTGAGCTCTAAAATAAATATGTATTTTGTTTAGTTTTCTATAGTTTATTATATTAGCTCTATTTACACAGAAACTTCTTTTTAAAGAACTATAGATTAATATCTCTTAGAAAACTGATATTCTGAAAACTGAGTTTGAGAAATTCTCCTTTAAAGCTTTGTCTCCTATTGAAATGCAATTGAGATTACCCATTAAGCTGCACCATTTCGCTAACTATAAATTCTATTTATCAAACCTTTTCCTAACAAGTTTCAAAGAAGGGAGGAAGTGGGAATATGAGGACACTGATGTCAGTAGAGAGTTAAACTTTGACCTAGTGTATAGTTTTGTTTGAGCACATTCTTGACACATGTGGTCAAAAGAATATATTTTAAATCAAGGCACAGAGCATTTCACTCCCACCAGGGGCTGTGGATATTTGGAAGCACATTCAAACAGATCATTGATGTACTGAAATCAAAGAATTCAGTGGTTTTCTGTGTGGTTTATTAGTATTTGTGTGAGTAACTTTTCTGCATATTAACATTTTTAAGATTAGACTGATACAGTTAATTGAATGAGAAAACTATCACCTAAGAAAATTTTCAACCTGTGAGATTTGAAGTGTTTATGTAACAGGAATATCTTAGGTAAATTATAACATTTTGAAAGTAAAAATGAAGGACTTCTAAATTATGAGGTTTAGTCATGATTTTATAATCTTAGTTTCTGAATTATTATTACCACCACCATATTGTCTCTTCAGCACCACAATCGCTACACATTTTCCCTTGATTTCCCGGGATCATATAGTCAGTGGTTGTTATGAGGTGAATTATATCTCCCTGAATTCCTGTGTTGAAGTCCTAACCCCCAGTACCATAGAATGTGAATGAATTTGGTTATAGGGTCTTTAAAGGGCTAATTAAAGTCCAATGAGTTAACTAAGGTGAGCCCTAATCCAATTTGACTGGTCTCCTTATGAAAAGAGGTGATTAGGACACAGAGGGATGACCACGTGAGGACACAGGCAAAAGACAGCTATCTGCCAAGCCAAGGAGAGAGGCTTCAGGAGAAACCAAACATTCTGACACCTTGATCTTGGACTTCCAGCCTCTAGAATTGGGAGAAAATAAATATATTTGTGCTTTTTACCTCAGCCAGACTGTGGTATTCTGTTACGGCAGCCTTAGCAAACTAATGCAGTGATTATACAGGATAATTTCTACTTACCCCTCCAAATGCAATCTCTATACTTCTCTTGCTCTGCAGAAGCTAATCTTCATGAACCCTGATCAAGGCCTCCCTTACCCAGTGGCTTCAAGCAGGGTTCAGGGAAGGAGCTGTGACCAGGAGGAGAGTAAGATATGACCATTATTCTCCTGGCTTCTGGCTGGTATCTTCAGGTACCTGGCCCTCCTTAGAAACTATAGCTCCTATTCAGCAGTTCTTATAGCTTCAGTTTACTGGCTCAGGTTTCTAACTCACTTCCCTTCATTTGCCCAAAATCTAAGGCTGGTAAGACTCCTGTCTGTAGCTCCCTGCTTGTGGTATTTCCCTGTACCCGCCCACACCTTTGTATGGAGCCCCCTTATTGGCATCCTCAGTAACCCCATTTGAGCCCACCAGGTGCTCCTGCCAGGGCACTGAGGCAGCAGTTTAGTGGATGTGAAGGAAAACAGTCTACGCTTAGCAAGACCAGATCAAAAAGTAACGTTACCCCATTAGAATACATACTTTATGGTAATACATTCTCTTTTTTCCTATTCCTTTATATTGAATCTGATAGTGCCTTAAATGGATGGTACAATCAATGAGTAATTAGTGAGTAGCTATCTTACAATACCTTTTAAAGATGTTCATCTGCTAGAGTTGATGCTTTTAATCTCCTAAACATAATTGCAGGTTACTCTAAGGAATCAGAGAGGCAGAATTAATGTTAGCATTTCTTAATTCACATGGTCTCAAAACGTTTTCTCATTCGACCTCACCCTATTGATCTCTTTTTTTCCTACAAGGGTTTAAAAGTGTTCACAAATCTAGAAATTGGAGAAAGTGAAAAATTTGGTTCAGTAAATGTAGTGTATATTAAATATCATTATGTTGAGGAGATCCTTGAAGTTAAAACTATGTTAAAATTATTGTACTATAAATGGTATGAAATAATTACCAAACATACTCTAATACGCAAATAAATAACCAATTTTAAACTTAGGTAATTTCTTCATCAGATTTCAAGATTTTTAAAATTTTATGTTTTTTATAAGCCATTTGTCAATATACTGTGCTAAATATTGATAATAATTGCACTTATGCTGCCATCTAGACTTTAAGGTAAAGCATTGCATGCAGACTTCTTAGTATTGGATGAGTTGATGCATAAAAGAGAAATGATGCAAAAGAGGATTATCTGGCAATATTTGGTTGCATTAAATTTAACAAACTGTTGAAAGAATTTTCATAAGAAACTTACAAATAAATTCATTTAATTATTATATAGTTTACTCAAGTTTAGTTTATTAGTTAACCTTTAATGGAAGAGGAAAGAAAGGAGAAATTTATATGTAAAAAGATGAGGCAACCCATATGATTTCAAGAAGTTTTAAGTAGAATAAGCAACACTGTAAATTAACATGATCAAGTAAGGTTTCTAGCAGATGTATTTACTCTTTTAACATTGATCTCTGCAATTAAAATTAATCTACAACCATTAATTGCTCTCTTATAATATGTGTGCCTCCACTGTTAAATATTCATAAATTTCATTGGGAAGCCTAGTGGGAAGCTATAAATGTCAGGCTCTGGAGGGAGTTGGCATCAGGTTCAAATCCCAGTTCTGACACTTACAGGCCATGTGAACTTCAGCAAGCTGTTCAGCCTGTCCAAGTGTCATGTTCCCCATCAATAACAAGGAGATAATAATACCTGCCAGGTAGGTTTGTTTTGAGGGTTAAGTCTGATGACATAATACCTATGCTAGACACAATGTTCAGGACATTTTACCTGACATCCTAGATACCATCTGTCTCAGCATTCAAGCCAGGAGTCTCACTGAATTTCTGAGAAATGCCACAGTCCTTCCCTACACTATCAGAAAGTTGCTTTTCATATTTAGCATGTATTATCTTTGCTGTTTAATTTTCTGCTTAGAAACTTCACCCACACTTACAAAATTCAGATGTTGCCGAAGAAAAAACTGATTGATAATAGATACATGATAGGTAGGTAGATAGACAGACAGACAGATAGATATAGATGTATAGTCCCTCACAATTCTACCCTCTCATCATCCCCGAAAGAAATCTACTATCAAGGCACAATGTGTATGGATCTCTTTATTTTTATTTTTCTATACGTCTGCTGGCATAGATTTTATTATCTTTATACTAACAAGATTATTGTGTGCATTATATTGTAAGCCAACTCTTAACGGTAACTCCCTGATCTGAACTTCATTGGGTTTGACACCTATTCTAGCATGTTTTCACACCAGAGAATTAGATTTGATTTGAGAAATACTGAAAAATAATGCAAAATATTGCTGGAGATTTCTTAGAGAAATGAAAGTATCCCCAAAGTACCAATCCTCCTTCAACAGCTGCCTGCCTTCTCTTGCTTGCTCTCTCTCCTCCAGGCTCCACAGGTTCCAGGCTTTAGCTAACCTACCCTTGCCTCTGTTCACAAGTAACCACGTTGCCTGCCACCTTTTTCCTTCCTTAGAGCAATTTAGCTCTATCTTAGCTTATCTCAAAAATAGAAGATTTCCTGTAGATTCTGCAGAAAATGCCAAGGATCTCAGTGTCAAGGGTAGGGAATTGTAAATATTTATTTTCTTGTTTTTATTACATTGCTTTTCAACAAACTTTTTCACTTAAAAGTATTTCCTGGGTAGTGTAACAACCAAGGTCTCCACCAGAAAAAGATGGTAGACTCAATGGATTTAACTTAAGACCTCTGTGTAATGAGAGGAAACTTCATGGAAGTCTGGAGAGAATTGAGGGAACACGCAGGGACAGTTAATGCTCCAGAGAATAGCAATGCTGAGAAGCCATGAGAAGACGGAGGCCACTTGGCCACGGGAAGCAATAGTATTACAGATGCCCAGAGAAAGCTTTGAGGCTATTCTAGCTTACATTTTAACCTTAGAACTTGGCCATGCCCAGGTTGGAATGAATTCCTTGGACTTTGTCTCATCCTACTTCCCTTAAGGAGAACCTAACTAGACAATGAAGCACAAAGCTGTGTAGGAAAAAAAAAAAGGTGAATAGATGAGGGGAAGGAAAGGGAAGGAGGGGAATGGATGCTTCAAATAAGGAATATACACAGATCTCCTTCAATACATGTAAGACATAGAGGATTTCTTCCCAGCAATTAGTTCTCTTAGGACTGGAAGGCAGAAAAATATAGTCTGTCTTCTGCTTATCATCTCTTTTTTAAATTTTCCTCTTTAGTGAGCTCCAGATTATTTCAAAGAAAATAGGTCTGTTTCTTAATAGCATAAATTTAATTACTTTACATCCACTAACATGGGCTTGGTATAACCTAAAAGTTTAATAAACTGAATTGAATTGAAATCTGTACAAAATAGATTTATAAAGAATTCATGTATTCTTAATGTAAACAATGAATCACAGCACTATTCCAAATTCCTGAACATTTATACATGCAGGTTATTGAACGTATAGTATATAGCGTGGCTGAATGCCACATGGGCACTCTCTTTGTAAATAATAGCAGTTTATTTAAATGTCCACTCTAAATGAATTATTTTTAAGAATGCATCAAGTAGCCATTGTTATGCATCAATGTCCATCCAAACTTAGTGGCACAATTTATTACTTCTCATAATTCCCTTGGGTTGTCCATCTGGAAATTTCTTCATCTGGTCTTGTTTAGAATCACTCACATGGATGCAATCATCTGATGGCTAGACTGTGACTGGAAGCCTCATCTGCATGTTGAGCAGTTGGTGCAGGCTGTCATCTTGGGCATCTTTGTTTTCCTTCACAGGCCCTCTTATCCTGCAATAGACTAGACTTCCACACCAAATGACAGTTTTGAGTTCCAAGAGAGTGAAATATCTAGCCTTGGGAGTAACACATTGTCACTTCTTCCACATTCTATTGGTCAAAACAAGGCAACACAGGTTCCAGAGAGGAAATAGGATCCATCTTATGAAGTAGTTACACAGCAAAATCACATTGAAACAGGCATGCTTGGTAGAGAAGATTTTGTCATCTTCGCAAACAATCTCCCACAAAGACCTTACTGGTCATTTAGCAGTATTATCCAAATTGATAAGTTCTAGCCGATCCTTTTTATACAGCTTATATTGTTCCACACTCCTGTGAGCTTACAGTAACTCATGCTTATAGCTCAGTATTGACCACCATCCTCTAAACTCTCAGTAAAATGATGAAATGCCTTTTTCTTTGTAATAAAAAATCTGATTCCATTATTTGGTATTTGATTGTCAACAGCAGATAAATCTTCCCTTCCTCTTCTCCCTCTGTTCCATATCTGGCCAAACTGATAGGAAAGCTCAGGTGTTCTCTCCTTTGATGGTAATAGGAGTTTCAACCGACACAAGTGTCTAATGACACAGGAGCCCTCAAACCTTGCCCCATACCCTAAACATCATGAAAATCCCAAGCCAGTCACATTTCCCTGTCTTCTCAAGCCATTTTGGATCCGCTTTGGAGGCCTGCCCTGTTCTCCCCTAGAAATCTTCAGTATATAAGTAATGAGAGCTTTTGGGGGGGGGTGTGTGTGTGTTTTTTTCCAACCATTTTGATAACTGAACCAAATTTTGAGTCTTTTTTTTAAGATTTTATTTTATTTTTTTATTTTTTTTATTTTTTTATTTTTTTATTTGACAGAGAGAGACACAGAGAAGGAGGGAACACTAGCAGAGTGGGAGTGGGAGAGGGAGAAGCAGGCTCCCCGCTGAGCAGGGACCCCCCCCCCAATGCAGGGCTCGATCCCAGGACCCTGGGATCATGACCTGAGCCGAAGGCAGATGTTTAATGATGGAGCCACCCAGGTGCCCCCAAATTTTGAGTCTTAACAGTGGCCACAGCTGTTGGCATTGTGAACAGTGAGATGTGCTGCTTTGTGCTCCATTTGCTGAATTCTGCCTAAGTTGGATATTTTGATAACTGACATTTAGGGACAAGAGTTTGAGATTGGATGCTTCTTATTGTGGCTCTGGATCATATCTCTATTACCAGATGAATCTGTGTGCCTTAGATTGATTCACATGTCTTGATTTCAATATAAATTGTGACTAACCCTAGACTCTAGGAAATGACCCTTATCTTATGACCAGTTGGTTATGTGTCTCACCAGGCATTGGTCCCTGTTTATAGAGTGTTCTGTCCAATAAACAACCCACTGGACAGTCATTCATATGGAGGGAGAACAGCACTATCTGAAAAGCAGTCATTATTTGAAGATTTGAATTATTAAGGTCCACACTCCTAAGGGGTAGATGTCTTATTAGGACTCTACAAAATGCCTTTGCTCCTTCTACTGCCTATTCCTCTATCTCCAGAAAACACCCTTATCCTAAGGGTTATAGGGAAAGCACATATAGCAACCTTGTGGCACAACCAATGAGTTTAACATTTCCATGAGGGAAACCTTTACCCCTGATGATACGGATTTGAGGCTATACGGAGGAAGGAATTTATAAATGAGTGCAAGGTAGAGGAATTCCCTCAAAGTTTATCCAGTAAACTCCAGAGAGAGAGGTTGAGGGAGATGTTGAGGGAGATGGGACAAAGTAACAATAACAACAACAACAAACAACAAACAAAAAAACAAAAACAAAACCCAGAAACTTGCATACAGGTGAAGGAGGAAATTAAAAAAACAATCACAACAACAACAAAAAAAAACAAACCTGAAACAGAGGTCCACAATTTGACTGAATTAGAAATCCAAAATTTACTAAAAGAATTTATATAATAAAAAGATGAAAGGGTAATGATTGGCTTGGGCACATCTACAAAATACATCCTGAATTAACGTTAATATCTGATGAAATGCACCAATTGGAAAACCTTCATGGCCTTAGTCATTAGTGGGGCACAAATTACAGTTATATCTGGGATTCCACTAAATTTCAATGAGGTATTCCTTATAATCTTGGGGGAGTTAATGAATATGAAATAGAGGACAAACAAGTGTGCCTCACCTTAGCCATTGGAACTATTGTCTTATCTAAATTCTTATTATCATAATACCCATAGTCCTAAAACATTGGGTAGTGAAAACAGACAATGTGATGCAATGAGTAATAAATTAAAACTAAATTTTGGGCACTTACAAATTGACTTGACAACATCAGACTCTCTGGACCCATACTTTGCCCCCCATTAAAAGTTAATAAACTCAATGTAAAGTAAAATAGGATTTTCAAGGATTGAAACCCATCACACAAGACCTATTTAGAAAAGGAGTGATTATCTTCACAGACTCTCCATTTAAGAGACCAATCTGGCCTGTTCTTTAACTTGGATATAATAGAGACTCACAGCGGATAGCTATAACCTTAATGCTCTGTTCCCACCCATTCAGGTACCTATATGATGCCAGAGGAGTTCACCACTCTCTTTAACCCCTTGATTACCTGGAAATTCCCTTGGGGTAAACTGAGTGAGCAGCAATGACAGCTCATACACTTTACTGATGGAATTACCACTATGCTCTCTGGAGAGCTGCTGCTTCTTATTCCTTAACTGGGATAATCCCAATAAAGGATAAACACAAAGGTCAGCAGTTGGCCAGATATCAAGTAATCATCTTAGCACTGATGCCCTGGCCAGCAATCAGCCTCATCTGCACATTTTTACAGATTCTTGGGCCATTGCCAATGATTTTGCTGTCTGGTCTGGCCCATGGCAGTAATAACAATTCTTTGTGTGAGGTTGCCTAATTTGGGTTAAGAATTCTGACAATTTGTTGCTGTATATCTATCAAAATCCAAATCAAGGTTACAATATCTCTGTATATATTCAAGTCGCCATACAAGTCCCCCTCAGGACACTTCTTATTCTCTCTGGAGTTCCACATCAGTTCCACATTATCAGTAGTGACTCATTTTATTTCCCAAAATACACAATGCTGAGTTCTTGAACAAAGCGTTCAACAGAACTTTCACTTGCCTTACTGGCATTTGGCTGCAAGCCTCCTAAACACAATAATGACTTATTTAAACAAGTTCTTACTCAACTGAATAAGATATAGTACATTTTTATTATCAACCGAACATCTGGTGTGAATAGTAATAAAAGGCTGATTCCATCTTTTGATGTTTGAGGGCTGCCATCTTTTAAGCTTCACCCTGTCCTCTTCTCCTTCTGCTGAATATCTTGGCAAGTCGATAATAAACTTTGGGTGCTTCCTCCTTTAGTGCCTGTGGCAGTTTAAAGTCACACTGGCTTATGTCAGTGTGGGAACTCTCACTTCACTCTCACTTGCTAAACACCACAAAAACTCCAAGCCAGTCTCTTTCCCCTGCTCTTTCAAGCCATGCTCACACTAGCTTTGAAGGCCAGCGCTGCTCTTCAATGAACATCTCATTACGTGGGTAATAAACCTTTTCAGATCCTTTTGGCATGTGTGTGAGTGGCATCTTTAGCCTTGACATCAGATCAATTTTTGGGTAGAAGCAGGGGTTATCCTGTTTCTTCAGAGAGACTACAACAATCTTTTAATCTAATTTTTAGGAAGACAGTGTGATTTGGTGAAGCAACATAGACTTTGGAGTTAGACAAACATGGGTTTTATTTCTGAATCTGCCACTTCTTAGCTAAGTAACCTTTGAGCAAGCTGTTTAACATGTCTCCAACTCATTACAAGACATGAATAAGTATTTCCAAGATCAAAGAATGTAAAGCAGATGTGAAATGAACACTCGTGTAAATAAGGAAGGACTCAAGCAAGATATTCCTGTTTATATGTTTGTCACATTCATTTGATGTTTATATCCTGATTCTGCATGCAAAGTTGGCCAAATTCCCAATGCCATGTTAAGAAAGAGATTCCATAGGACTAATAATCTTATCTTCATATGGTCACCAACCTGAAAAAGTTTTCCTTTCTGGCCTTCATATTACCTATCCCATTCTCTTTCCTTGTTGCCCGGTCTACTTAATCACTTCTATGTTTTCCTTTTAGTCCCCAAATGCAATAAATACCTTTTTTAAAAAAGATCTTTTTAAAAAAGATTTTATTTATTTACTTTTTTGAGCTAAAGAGAGCAAGAGAGAGGAGAGGCTCCCTGCTAAGCAGGGAGCCCAATGCAGGGCTTGATCCCAGAACACCAGGATTATGACCTGAGCTGAAGTCAGACACTTAACTGACTGAGCCACCCAGGTGCCCCTAAAAAAATCTTTTTTTTTTCACATTGTGCTTTTATAAAAGTGCTTAACTCACTTTACTTACATGGTTGGACTACAGCACAACTTACAGAGACTATTATGATTTATGCAAGTTAGTCAAGAAGCCATTCTCTAATGGTGGTAAAAGAAAACTCTTCTACTGATGTGATATAGAAAAATGACAAACCATGGGCACATCCCTTTGGTAGCATTCAAAAAGAAAGAGCTTATTGGTTAAGAGATAAGACTGTATTTTAATCCTTGTACCTCTCCTTATTAGCTAAGACTTAAGGCAATTTACTTAACTCTTTTAAATTTAGGTTTCCTCATCTGTAAAATAAGAAATATAATTGTGCCTACATAGGGCTGATTCGAGAATTAAGTGGAATAAAGCACCAAGTGTTCAGAACAAAGACTAGCAGATAAGAAAATGTATACAAGTTGTCATTACTACACAGTGTGAGAATGAAAACTCTCCCTTAAGAGGAATGCTTACGAGCTCTCCCAGGTTTCCTGCTATGATACTGTATTTAAATAAGGTAGGAGGCTGATTCTTCTATATACACACATCTGATTACACAGAAATACAGGATTAAAGTTATTTTCCTTCTTTAGTTTGGATAATGTACAGCTTTTCCAGGCATACACTGAATACAGACATTATCTGATATACTAGGAAAATAAGATACTATGGAATGCTCAAAGCAGTGGCATTTAAGGATGACTACTATGATTATAACACATAAAATGGGTGTAGTGGTTTTAAAAATGTACATACAAGGGCACCTGGGTGGCTCAGTCATTTAAATGTCTGACTCTTGATTTCAGCTCAGGTTGGGATCTCAGAGTGGTAAGATCAAGCCCCCATGTTGGGCTTCATGCTGGGTGTGGAGCCTGCTTAAGGTTCTCTCTCTACCTCTGCCCATCCCCACTTGCACTCTCTCTCTCTCTCTCTCTAAAAATAATAATAATAATAAAAATGTGCACACAAATACTTGAAAGTGTTTCCCTTCAAAAGATGACTTTCTTCTTCTTGAGTGTGGGCTGAATTTAGTGACTCACTTCTAACGAATAGAATGCAGCAGAAAGATGCTATGTAACTTCTGAGAGTAGCTTATACAGACAACACAGCTTCAATTTTGGGTTCATTCACTTTTTATTTGACCAGTTACTCTGGAGAAGCCAACTGCCATGTCATGACAGGCTGACTTCAGAGACACACCTGTACAAGGAACTGAAAGTCTCTGAAAAATAGCAAGAAAAACACTGAAACCTGAAAACTGCCATGTAAGTGAGGTTGAAAGTGATCCTCCACCAGTTGAGCCTTCAGATGAAACAACAGCCCTGGCTGGCAGCTTTACCACAACCTCATGAGACACCATGTGTCAGAGGCCCTCAACTCCATCAATCCCTGGTTCCTGACCTGTGAAACTGAAAAATAATAAATCTTTGTTGTTTTAATCTGCTTAGATTTAAAGGTAGTTTATTATATAGCATTAGATAACTAATACAGATGAACCGGAGGTTGCTGGATTAATTTAAGTGTGAAAAACTAGAAATTAGACCAAACAGAGGCAGTACAAAAATACTTTTTATGAAGATTAGAAATAATCAGCATATATATATATATGTATATAGTATATATATATGTGCATACATTATATTAGAATGAAATGTATATTATATTCATTATCAGAAAAAGTTATTAGTAAATAAATTAATTTTAGTGTCTGACTGGGTGAAGTAGAGGTATGGAGTTTTGAGCCTAGAAGAAATCACAATTACACAAATTGCTGACCCAACTTGAATTTAAAGAATCATAGCAGCTCTCAGTTTCACATTGAGCTGAATCAGCAGCTCCAAAGACATAGGCAGCAACTTCAATAACTTGTACTGAAAAGACCATAATATATGGCAAATTACAACCATGAATTTGTGAACAAATATACCCCATACAATAGTAAAATGTTGCTATAGACTCAGATAGGGGACATTTCAAGGACTCACTAATATAACATTTATCTGCCTATTTTTAAAGGAAAATAATCCTGGATATTTGACAACAAAGGATATTCCATGTGTGAAAGTTATTGAAAATTTGGAGAATAATGGCCATAGTGCAAAAATGTGACTTGTATTAGAACATGTATGGTAACTTGACATCATAAAACTATAAAATGAATGATAAAACTTTAAAAGGAGTAACTTCTAATGAGGAAGAGAATCATCAGTTCATAAATTTTATGGTTCCTTCAATTAGGTTGTGGTTGATAGAGCAGGCTGAAGTTTAAAACTAAGGGCTCATGACATCTGTAAACATGAGAAATTGCAACTAGTGTTGATTAGACAATCTCCCTTAACGTACGCACACATAAAATATACACATTCAAAAACAGCCTCACCATATTTTTGTGAACTGGATAGTCCTTACTAGGAAATTTAATATTTGTTCCTGGACAGAGGTTATTGTAAAAGTTTTCCATATCCTTATAGTATCATTTTTCTAAGTAGAGATTTTAAGAACCCATGTTCCTGGGAACTTCCAGCTTTTAGGGGCATAATTCTGTGCATACAGTGTTACAGATTTTGCCAAAGTAACCCTACATTCCACAACAAAGAATAAATTAAATGCATTGAAGAAAATACCTATTTATTGACACATGACTGCCCATAATATTTTAATTCACACTATAAAGCTATTTTCCCATTGTACAATTTTCCATGTGAATATAATTTTCTATAATTTATTTTTTTAATAATTCTACCAGTTAATATGTAATCAAGATGGTTATTTCTTTTTGGTAAAGTTGGAAATAAATGTTACCATTTTTTTTTTCAAGTACTTTGTGGAGCCATTAGAATCACAAATAAAAATTATTTATGAGACAAATATGGAGAGCTCATATAATATAAAGGAAAGCCTACTTAAGATTCCAGAAAATTTAAAATCACACCATGTATGTCCTTTCTAACTTTTTTAAACTTCTATTTCTCATGAAGAAATATAATAAAATCTATGCAATGAAAAATATTTTTTTTCTTGTCTTCTTGGGCCTCAGGGTACATCATTGACTTTGCTGAAAAATTTGAATCACATGTTAATGGAAGAAAAATGTCAAAAAATATAAGGAATGGTGGCAGCTACTGAACAAATAAATCAGGTTGAGTCCTTGGAGTATGTAGCACAAACATAAAGGATCTATGGAAGGTTGAAGCATTTAGGATCTTTTCTTCAGACCTGGGTTTGAATTCCAGGCTCTCAGCTAAATACCTATATAATCTTGAATGTAACTGTAAAACATTCTGAACCACAATTTCTTCATCTGTAAAGTGGAGATATTAAGAGTACTCACTCCAGTAATTGTTGAGAATATTAGGGAAGATAATATATTTGAGGCACTTAGCATAGAATCTAGCGATCAGTATGTTGCTGGCCACTGTGTGTGTGTGTGTGCGTGTGTATAAAATTTGTTGGCTATTTAATTATTATCACCATTATTAGTAGCATAATTAATATTCTCACAATCACCAACATTACAAATAGATATTATTGTTGATATTGAATTTATAAGGAAGCTGAGGTGCTGAGAGTTAAGTAATTTGCTTGTATTTCCACAGCTAGGTAGTGGTAGAACCATGATGTGATTTCAAGTTTTCCTGACACAAAACTCATGTTGTTTTAATGTACCATAACACCTCACTCTCTCCTTTTAGCGGCAGAATTGAATCCATAATTCCTCCGTAGTATATAGCCTAGCCAGGCTGATGGTGAGGTTGTCAGAATAGATACAAATTACTCAGATAGTTAATCTTTTAAGTAGATAGACTTTAAACTACCCTGAAGAGTGACCAGAAAATTAAGGTAGGATTATATATAATATATATTTCTTTAAAGTCAAGATGAATGACAAGTAAGATATGCCAATTGTTGCACTGACAAAATAGACAGTATTATGGCAGCTTAAAAAAATCCAGAATATATATTTATAACAGTCTTTTTCACCATCTGTCTCACAAGTGTCAAACTTGGCTTAAGTGTCTCACACCCATAGCTGGTGACAGGCGGCTGTGATCCATCTGCATACAGGCCTCATGCCAGTGGCTTGACTGGGACTAATTTGAGGAGCCTCTGCTCTAAAATATTCATTTTATGGCTAATAAGTATTTATTCACATGTGTGTTTGTGTGTGTGTGTTCAAAATGTCTCATATAAGACAGTGCCATCAGGAGAATAAAAAGAACTAGAATTTTAGCCTTCCTTCTTGCTTCTTGTAGGATACGGCTCTAAATATTGTAAGCACAGTTTGCTCAGTTTTAAAACAGTAATAATAAACTTCCCATTGGATTGTTGGATAAATGAAATAACACAAATAATTCACGAAGCACTGTGTTTTACACATAGTAAATACTCATTAACTACCATTACTATTATTCCTACTACTATTATTGTTATTACAACTGGCACATAATGCAAGGAAAATTCCTTGAGATAGAAAAATACAACAAAATCAACTAGAGGCCCACTAAGAGGTTTATCATAAAAATAATGAAACCAGAAGAAAATAAGTGTATTGTAACTGAAAGTGTATAGCTTTTTAGGTATACACCATAGGAGAAATCACCAAAAAGTCAATAAAAATCAAGGCGTAAAAGACAAAATTTCTGCCCACCAAGAATTAACAAAAACGAAATTAAAAATAAATCTTAGTTGATAAAAATTATTTGAAACAATAAAAGAAATTCCTAATACCCTTAATATGTCTTTTCAGCTTTTCAATATCTTTTCAACTAAGTAAAACACTGAAAATTCCATTTGCTAAACAGCAACATCACATGAAAAGACAATATTCAGAAATATTAAAAATCACTGTTAAACACATGAAAATGGATATCCTCATTAACAAGGAAAGATAGTCAAATTAACCCCATGATAATTTATTTTCATTTTAGCAATTAGCTATTGTCAAATGATATCAGGATGGTTTAATATACAGTAGATCAGTTTGTTAGCATCTGCAGGTTATGACTATAAATCTGGCAATATGTATCAAGAAATTTTTAAAAGTTAGCCTGGTGGGGCACCTGGGTGGCTCAACTGGTTAAGCCTCTGACTCTTGATTTTGGCTCAAGTCATTATCTCAGGGTGTGAGATCAAGCCCCACAATGGGCTCCGTGCTGGGTGTGGAACCTGCTTAATACTCTCTATCTCCCTCTCCCACTCTTAAAAAAAAGAAAAAAAAAAAAGGTTAGCTTGGTAATTTAACTCCTAGTAATCTACCATAATTTAATAGCAATTCAGACAAATGTCTGTTTCCTAAATGTTGATCTCAGTATATTTTCACACCAAAAATTAGAAACAAGTCAAATACCTGTGACTGACATTTACTTAATAAATCATTTCATATAAATTTACATTGTTCCATATTTACATTGCAAAATATAATTGCTAATAGTCATGAAAAATTATAGGTGAAAAAATATCGCAATATGAAAGTGCTGGGAAGAATTGTAAGACTAAAAGACCAACTTCCTCCTGCTCAACTCCTACTCACATCCTGTGATTCAGTAGCTCTCTGCAGAAGGGGAAATGACAATGATACAGGCTCTGGCCCGGGGAGCCACACTCAGAGGTTCTCAGGATAAACGGAGAGCAGAGCTCAAGCCTACCTGGGCCCCATCACCAAAACCTCCTGTTCTGGGGCCTGCCAGCCCAGCCTCCACTAAACCCCTCTTGGCTATCAGCAGCCTGGACTTCGTCAGCTTAGGTGGCATGGCCCCACCTTCTCTAGGACCTGGCCATTGCTGCCAACAACAGGCGCTGGGCACATCTGTGAGGCCAGGCTTGCCCATCACTGCTGTCATTAACAGTGATTGTGGAATTACAGATGATTTTTACTTTCTTACTTCACATTATTTATTTTAGACTCCTTATGAGGTTCACAAAACTACTTTATAATTAGGTGAAATGGTAGGTTAGGTCTATAAAAGCTATGCAATCAGAATTGGAATATCATGGGAATACTGTACATTAAAGATCTTTTTGAAAATTGATGTTGATGATTCTTACTGTCCAAGTTCTGATGTCTAAATGAGAAAGACTGTAGGACCCTAGAGGAATGAGTAGTCAAAAGGCGACAGAACAAGGACAGGTATATATGTCTTCATTTGTCTCCAGTGAGAGTCAGTTCGTCTCCAGCTTGAACAAAGAGGAAACACTGATGTTCTTACAAAGGGGGAAATGAAAGGAAACCTTTGACTATTTTTTTCTGAAAACCAACATAATGAATTGTTTGATTCTCATATGCTGCATAACAATTATATGCAGTGACAAATTGTTTCTTGAGATTGGTTCCAGGTGCTGCACCTGATGCATAATAAAGGAACTCAGAGAAAAATGAACAGTTTTCATTTTTTATAAGGATAATGTAAACCAAATGATTAGAACATCTTAAATCCACTGTACTATTTCCTCTCTCTCCTTTTCTCTGTCTCTCTCTCCTCTCCTGTTCTCTCCAATTAAGGCGATTTAGTCATGATACATTTTCCTTTTTCCAAAAGAAATGTGTATTAAATAACAAAAGAAAACTATTTTAAAGATGTCAGTTTTTAAAGGCAACAGTAAATGACACTTATTCTTTTTCAGAGAGAAAATAATTGCTTTAGTTGGAGAAAAGGGGAAAATTCTACATTGAAAGAAGAAAAGGAAAGCTGTGATCTAAAGGGACTTGTATATCAGCAACGATCAAATACCTGCTGTGAAAAATATGATTAGATAGATAGGTAGATATGGATATAGATTAGATATAGACACACACACACACACTATATATATACACACACATATACACACAAAAATACATATGTATGCGTATGTATATACATATTTCTTTGATGTATGATACATATATATAAATATATACATACATATGTTTACATACATATATAAAAATATATATTATATTAAATTTTATATTATATTATATCTTCCTTGATAAGTGTTAATAAATAGTAATCAGATGGAAAACTAAAAGGCATCATTTTATAATCACTGGAGAGGACAACAGTATGATATTAAAGATATCTCATCATATGTGGTTTGGAGAATTAACAAAACAATAATCATTTCTCATTTCATTGCAGCATTCACCCTTCACCAGGATGAAAATAAGAAATTATAACATGATTGTTTGCAAACGAAGCAAAAGCTCATTTGGTAAGGTTTAAAGAGTAGGGCAACAACACTAAACCATTACTTTTATAATGGAACTCCTTGTGTGAAACCTATCTTGTTTATGCTGTGAAATGCAAGGAAAAGAGGAGAGGAAGAGAAAGAGAGAGAGAAAGGCAATTTTTTGTGTCTCTATTGCCCTTTATTCATTCATTTTTATATTCATCAAGTATTCTTGGAGCTCCTACTACACACTGGGCACCCTCCCAGGTGCTGTGGTCCTTGCATATGAACTAAAGCACGTGGGAGTAATTACACTCCTCCACTCTGCTTGCTCTACTTTCGCTGATGGGCACAACTCCTACAAAATTAACTCAGATAGATTGATAGGGAAAGTCACTGCTTTTAAAAATTCTATTTATATCTAAGTTATCCTCAAAGAGGGAGTGTGTTTTTAAAATCTTTGTTCTACTCCATACCACTTCGCCACTGAGTGTCCGGTTACTCTTATTATTTGGATTCTGTCTAGCACAATGAAAACTTTATTTGGAGAAAGGAAAGATGAAGTTGTTTTAGCCTGCAAAGATGCCCAAAGCACTTTTCCTGGATGTAAAAGATTCAGTAATAAAACAGTCAAAGAAGTGGGAGTATTTCTTTCTTTATGTTGCTAAATTTTATCTTTTTCTTTTTTAAATAAAAACCTTTGGCAGATGAAGGGGGTGCCTGCAAAGTGATTAAAGACAAATGAATAAAAAACTTAAGGATTCTTAAAGAAAAAAAAATTACTCTGAAATATAAGTGCCCCAGACATTTTATCTAAAGTGGAAAGATCTTATCCACTAAGAAACATTCCTATTTGCCATTGAAAATATTTTTGTTGTTTTATCAAAGCCTAACGATATTTTAGTAAAATATTTGAACCAGGGCTCAAGATAACCAAGCCTCCTTTGTTCATTTTTATATTCATTTACAAATACATATTTTTTTTAAGTTCTTCTTGTATCTTCATTAATCTTCTAGGCAGTGGGAACAGAAAAGTAAAAAAAATAAATAAATAAAACTTAAAAGTCCCTACCTTCTACTTGGGAAGGACAAACAATAAACAGTATAATAAATAGTATTTCAAACAGTGGTAAGTGATCATGAAATAGAGTGCTGGCATTTACTCTTTTATAAAAGATGCTCAGGGAAGATGGCACTGCTAAGGGGATAAGTGAGCGGAGATCTGAAGGAAGTGAGAGAACATGATGTAGGGCTATCTGAAAAAGACCATCACGGGTTGAAGAACAGGAGCCTCAAAGCCCTGAATGAGGAGAGTCTTCAGTGTGTTCCTGATATAGCAGGGACCAGTGTGGCTGGAGTAGAAAGAACAAAAAAGAAACTGTGCATGATGAAGTCAGACAGATAGGTATTGAAGATGGAGTTCAGATCATATAGAGCATTTGATCATTATAGAAACTTAGACTTTTGCAGTGAGTGAAATGAGGAATAAATTAGACCATTTTGGATAGAAGAGTGGCATAACCAGCCTCCTGTGTTAAAAGATTCACTTGGCCTGCTGGGCTGGAAATACACTGTGCCTGTGGAGAGAGGATATTAGTTTGAGAGCCATTAGCTCAGAGATGACATTTAAAGCAATGAGGTAGATTTAATCTTAGCATTTCTAGTTACAAAGCAGGAAGTCCCAAGTGACTATTGCTCTCAGGCTATCAACAAAAACATACTAGAGTTACATACTTTTTGTTTGTGTGTTTGTTTTTACCAATTAACAGCTGAAGATGCATAGAAATCCTAACACTTTGTTTCATTTAATAAGTCAGAAAGGTGAGAATGCATCAATATCTAACAAAACTAAATTTCAGTGATATAAACAGTCTACAGACAAATCAATGTACAGATTCAGAAAGCTCAGCTAACCCCAAACAGAAAATGAGAAAAAAAAGCATACCGGTGTTTTATGTAAGTGTGGAATCACTAAGTTGTAGTGCTTGAAACTAATATTACACTATACGTTACCTAATGAATTTAAATAAAAACTAAAAAAAAAAAGACATTCCTAGAGACACCATAATCAAACTGCTAAAAGCCAATGATAAAGATAAAAATTCTAAAGTAACGAGAAAAAAATGCACATTGCATAAGGGAACACCAATGCAAACAGGTGTGGAGTTTTTGTCAGAAATCATGGAAGCTAGATGTCACAGAATGCAGAAAAAATATATGAAAAATTTCATATCTATTCATGATTAAAATTCTAAGCAAGCAAGGAATAGAAAGGAACTCCACATGCTGAAAAGGAGCATTTACAAAATATATAATGATGAGTATTGAACACTCTCCTTTCTCCAAAAATTTGGAATAAGACAAGATATCTGATGTTACCGTGCTATTAAAATCATATTAGAGGTCCCAGTTACTGTAACAATGCAAGGAAAAGAAAGAAAAGCCATAACAAAATAGGAAGTTAGACTTTATTTGCAGATGACATAATCATTTAGATAGAAAATCTTATGGAATCCATATATTAAAAAAAAAAAAAACCCTCCAGAACTAATATGTGAATTTGGTAATGTCATAGGATAAAACTTTAATATATAAAAATTAGTTGTTTTTGTAATATTGACTGCTTTTTTATACAAGAATCAAACAATTATAAAATTGTAAGCTATTTATTTCACATTGGCTTCATGAGTATAAAATACTTAGGAATAAATTTAACAATTATGAAAAACCTTTTCATTGAACAGAACAGAACTCTGCTGAGAGAAATTGAAGAAGACCCAAATGAAAAGATATGCCATCATCAATTGCAAAACTTAGTATTATTAGGATACCAATTTTCCGCAAATTAATCTATTGATAAAATTCAACCCTAATAAAAATTTGAACATTTTTTGTGACATTAACAAACTGATTCTCAAATTTATGTGGAAATTCAATTCAGAATACCAAAATTCAGTAATTCAGAAAATAAGACTTTAAGATTTGCATATGTTTTACCTTATTCATATAGATGGTACTGAAACTCTGGATATTTGTATGGAAAGAAATGAATATCAAAATATTTGCCTGTGCTATACATAAAACTAACATAATTATTAACTTAAAATTACCTTAATTATCAGCTGGCTTTAAAATGAGATTATCTTGGATTATCTGGATTGGCTTTAAAATGAGATTATCTTGGATTATCTGGATTGGTCCAGTGTAATTTCAAGGGTCCTCAAATGTGGAAGACAGAAGCATACGAGTAACATCAGAGTGATGAATGTAAGCAAGACTTGACTAGTCATTCTTGGCTTTGAACATGGAAAGAAGCCATGAACAAAGGAATGTGTGCAGCCTTCAGAAGCTGGAAAAGGTAAGAAAATGAATTCTCCTCTAAAGGAATAAAAAAAAAACCTTCATAGCACTTTGATTTTAGCCTAGTGAGATTCATTTGGAATGTGACCTCCAAAACTGTATGATAATAAAAAAATGGATCATAAGATTAAATGCAAATGCTAATACCATACAACTTCTAGAAGAAAATGTAAGAGAAAATCTTTTCAACCCTGGGGTAGGGTAGCATTTCTGTACAGAAATTTCTTCTCAGTAATCCTGACAAAGTATTATATTTTTCAAGTCCAGAAATTAGAGAAAAAAATCAATTGAAAGATTGAAAAAATGTATTATAATTCTAAAAGTATGAAAGCTTACCAATCAACATAAAGACAAAATGTGAAGAAATCCACTAATATCAAATTGTGGAGAAAAAACAGAAAGCACTAACATATGGCCATAAAATTTAAGGCCAATACCTGTATGAACTGAATCAAGAACATGTAGGAGAGAAGCAGTCACTCTGCTCATAGCAGGTGCCATGTTTTATATGTGTGTGTTTGGTTCTGTCTGTTGCTAACAGGGAAACAGTCTTGCACATAAAATAACTTTTAATAAGTTTAAGGGCATAGCATACCTTTTGCAAACCCTGAGTAGTGTTCTAAGAAGTAATGTATTTGGGGAGAATAATGTCTTTAAATTGACAATTTCCTCAAGTAATTTTGTATGACATTATTAAACTTGCTAGGAGATCCAAATGTTGCATTATTTAAATGCTATATGGTAATATCCACAGGTGGTTTTCAGTGTTTGGATAGTCACTATAGACTTTACT
This sequence comes from Neomonachus schauinslandi, assembly GCF_002201575.2. NCBI lineage: Eukaryota > Metazoa > Chordata > Mammalia > Carnivora > Phocidae > Neomonachus > Neomonachus schauinslandi. Next base: position 16,318,039 of record NC_058408.1, on the reverse strand, counting down.
TCTTTCTCACTCCTTTAAATGAAAGTATTGCAAAGTGAAAAAGATATAGATACTATTGTGGAATACTCCAATATGAATTGGAAACTATTCTAAACTCTAAATCATCAAAAGTAATACTAACTTCAATGGCAAAGCCAAATCAAGACAAGCAAACAACAGTTTCATTATTTAAAAAGGAAATAAGTTTATGTTTTGGGAGACAGTTTTCCATCGGGTTCTCACGTGTAGACATTAACAACTAATTTGCTCCCAGTGGCATTTCCAAGTATTTTTGTATAAGCAAGCAGGCAGGGAAGATAGAAATATCTTCCTCACCAAAGATTTGTTTTGCTTAGTTTCCCAGGATACTAAAGATAAGGATCTCCCCCCCCACACCTTGAATAAACTTTGTAACATTCCAAAATAATAAAAATAGTTATCTCCATCAAGAGTTGCATATATCCTTATATTATCAGGGTAATAGAGATGATGTCTCTCTGGAAAGGAGGATGGACAGATGGGCTTACAGCCTCCCATATAAGATCAGGCTCCCTATATCAGCGTTCCTCTCCTGTTACTTGCTAGGAGTATGCTGAGTATGCATACTCTATTGTATGCATACTCAGCAGCTAGCTTTTATCACATGACCCTGGAGGAATCAGGCTAGGGAGACTGACCCAACAATGGTACTTTGGCTACTACTATTGCTGTGAGTAATAAACTGGATTCTTATGCTTTCTATCAATATACACTAAACTGTGGCAAGCTAACTGATTAGACTGCAGGCAATGAAACCCTCAGATATTTTACATGTTCTCAAAATACAAAAAAACATGTATTGTAGCACTCAATTTGAAGAGTCTTTGTATTTTTTTTTATTTTAGAATAAAGAAAAGAATTTGAAAGGAGAGTGAGAAAGAGTAACCAATGCACTAGGAGTTCTACCAAGAGACTGGTGTCCCAGAAAGACAAGTTCAACGAGTACACTCTGTAAAATGTTGCTGACAATCATGTGAAATATGGATGGAGATCTGATCACCAGATGTAGTAGTACAAAGGTGATTAGTTACTTTGGCAAGAACTCTCTCAGTGGAGAGATAGAAATGGAAGACTAACCAGTGTGGGTTCAAGAGGGAGGAGTAGAACATAGATGAGTAACCAAAATGGATATTCTCATTTTAGAGTTGAAGAAACTGAGGGTTAGGAAATTTGAAAGACTTTATCCCAAAAAACTTCTTCAGTAACTAATGATGTTAAGAGAATCTGGTTCTGCCAGATTCTCTTTCCATTATAGCATGCAGCCTACTATATGGAATGTTAGAGCTGTCAGGGTCTTAATTCTCCAGACAGATGAGAATTTAGAAGTCATTTGTGAATTAATAGCACTATTCTGAATTATGATTGAGATGGACTCTGCATTGGCTAGCTATACTTTTAGGTTAATGAAGATATATTAGATTTAAAATGATGGCTAGGTGATTTACATTTCAATTGACTCTGGGAATTTAGGGTTTATTGCCTGGGGAAAATCTTAATTCTCATATATTATGATTGACTACTCCATTGTTAAGGGGATATAATTTGATTTTAGCTAGGTCTTACAATGCAATTTAGCTTTTTTTCTCCTTAAGTGTCCTTCTTTTTATGTTATTATTATTATTTTTAATGTAGAGTAGTATCTATTTTGGTCCTTGCATAAATTATGTGCCAGAATGGCCATCTCAAACCTCACAGCTGCTCTCCAATTCCAGAGAGTTTTGGTTAATGCAACATCTGCCTTGTCTGTCTTGTGCTTGCCCATGTATTAATACTCAGCTTTGTGCAGCTCACAGAATCTCTCAAGCATATAATAAATAAGTTCCAATGAATTAGAACCTTCTGCTTCAGCTGATATTAGTTTTTGTTGTTTTGTTTTTCTCTTGGCTAGTTTAAAATTTCTGCTGTTCTCTCAAAACAGCTCAAATAGTCAAGGATTAAAATTAGTTTTTAAAAGGTTAGTGTTGTTGTTTTTTTTTCCTCCAGGAAACTTCAGCATCCCCTTTCATGTAATAATAACTGTTTAACAAGTTTAAAAGCTTGTTAACTGTTTAACAATAACAAGTTTAAAAACAAAAGATTAGAATATGAGTATGTTGTCACCCCACTAAAAATGATTTTCATTTCATAGTGAGCTGGAATACACTATAGTGAAGTTATTCTGAAAATCAGAATTAAAATTTTTAAATTTTATTATATTTTGATAAGTATATAGTTTCTCACTACACACTATAAAACAATTAAAAACCAAAAATATAGGGGCACCTGGGTGGCTCAGTCGTTAAGTGTCTGCCTTCGGCTCAGGTCATGATCCCAAGGTCCTGGGATTGAGCCCCACATCGGGCTCCCTGCTCCACGGGAAGCCTGTTCTCCCTCTCCCACTCCCTCTGCTTGTGTTCCCTCTCTCACTGTGTCTCTCTCTGTCAAATAAATAAATAAAATCTTTAAAAAAAAAAAAACCAAAACTATATAAAATATGGTTTTCCCTCAATGGAATTTCTATCCAAAGAGGAAAAAGTAAAAAGAGGAGGAATACATTATTTTCATCTTCCGTAAGACAGATTCTATGTGACCATTACATTTTTTAAATCTCCAGGGAAAATAAATTAAATATTACAATCAAATTAACATATAGACACTCCAATTTCTGTTTTATCTTGGTTTCATTTCTTTTTTTTGTTTAAGATGTTTTTATTTTATTTATTTATTTGACAGAGAGAGAGATAGCGAAGAGCAGGATCACAAGCAGGGGGAGTAGGAGAGGGAGATTCAGGCTTCCCACCGAGCAGGGAATATTTTTCAAGTAGCAATAAAGAGTAGCAGGACTGTCTTAAGCCAATTTGTTTTTTAATATGTATCTTTACTATTTAAGGAAGTTTGGGTTTGGGTTTTCTATCCTAGCAGCCAAAAGCATGCTCTCTGATTCTCAAGGTTCACTGGCTATCCCAGTATTTAACTATAAATAGTAATATGCACATTATTTAGGGAAGGCTTTCTGGATCTAAAATGCTGCTCTGCTACTGACATTGTTATGGTCTCACTCTGTTTGGCCAGCTGGTTCATTTCTGAAAACTTCCTTTTCAGATTTTAGAAGGAATTTTCCTGACTTCTTCAGTTAAATAATAATAATTGCATCACAATTCCAGACTTTAAGCTCTATTACAAAGCTATAATCATCAAGACAGTATGGTACTGGCACAAAAACAGACACATAGATCAATAGAACAGAATAGAGAGCCCAGAAATGGACCCTCAACTCTATGGTCAACTCATCTTCGACAAAGCAGGAAAGAATGTCCAATGGAAAAAAGACAGTCTCTTCAACAAATGATGTTGGGAAAATTGGACAGCCACATGCAGAAGAATGAAACTGGACCATTTCCTCACACCACACACAAAACTAGACTCCAAATGGTTGAAAGACCTAAATGTAAGACAGGAATCCATCAAAATCCTAAAGGAGAACACAGGCAGCAACCTCTTCGACCTCAGCAGCAGCAACTTCTTCCTAGACACATCGCCAAAGGCAAGGGAAGCAAGGGCAAAAATGGACTATTGGGACTTTAAGATAAAAAGCTTTTGCACAGCAAAAGAAACAGTCAACAAAATCAAAAGATAACCTACAGAATGGGAGAAGATATTTGCAAATGACATATCAGATAAAGGGCTAGTATCCAAAAACTATAAAGAACTTATCAAACTCAACACCCAAAGAACAAATGATCCAATCAAGAAATGGGCAGAAGACATGAACAGACATTTTTCCAAAGAAGACATCCAAATGGCCAACAGATACATGAAAAATGGTTCAACATCGCTCGGCATCAGGGAAATCCAAATCAAAACCTCAATGAGATACCACCTCACACCAGTCAGAATGGTCAAAATTAACAGGTCAGGAAATGACAGATGTTGGTGGGGATGCAGAGAAAGGGGAACCCTCCTACACTGTTGATAGGAATGCAAGCTGGTGCAGCCACTCTGGGAATGCAAGCTGGTGCAGCTACAATGTCAAAAAGTTGAAAATAGAGCTACCATACAACCCAGCAATTGCACTACTGGGTATTTACCCCAAAGATACAGATGTAGGGATCCATAGGGGTACATGCACCCTGATGTTTATAGCAGCAATGTCCACAATAGCCAAACTATGGAAGGAGCCAAGATGTCCATTGAGATGAATGGATAAAGAAGATGTCCACACACACACACACACACACACACACACACACACACACACACACAC